>NW_026869054.1:106007-228507 GCF_020745735.1 Hemiscyllium ocellatum
TTTCAAATGAATACACATCTGAATCGATCATGTGACAAGTTTTTGCAGACGGTGAAAGCAAAAGCCACGGAAAACCTTGACACAGCACAGTTGACGAGACGAGCGCTGCACATGGTCAGTGTGGGGATTGAACCCACGACCTTGGCGTTATTAGCACCAAGCTCTAACCAACTGAGCTAACCGACGTGCGTTGTCTTTTTGTCAAAACAAAGGCTTATATTGCCTGCGCTCACAACCACGGCGGCTATTCGTTTTCTGATTTGCAATCGATCGCACGATCGTCTGAAGTATTTCGTTCCGTTGCAAAGTTTTTTAACAAAAAAAAATTGACTTTTCCGAACGCGCACACTCGAGCTAACCATTTGCTCTGATATCCAAAATTAAGCACAATGTTCGGACGCATGCAATTTCAATCGCAATGCCACCAGCTCAGCTGCAGCTTGTCATGTTGACAAATATCATCTGGTTGAAACGTACCTTCAACGATCGCTCACTGTGCTTCTGGAAACTCGCAGACCTTTGGAGTCAGGGTTATGTGCTGCTGATAAACTGCTGCGAACCTGCTGTGTTCCCCCGTCTCCTCCCATTCTGTCTGTTACCCCCTCTCTCTCGCCAGCCCTTTGTTGGTCACCACCACCCCTGTTGCCGCCACGCATCGTTCTGTCCCCGCATCTGTCGGTCTGTCGCGCCCTCAGTCTTTCCCCCTCTCTGTCAGTCACTCCCCCGTCGGTTGCACACCCATCATTCCCCCCCCCCCCCCCATGTCAGCTGCACCCCCTCGGTCTGCTCCCCCTCTCTGTCGGTTGCCCCCCCTCCCCCCAACCGTCAGTCGCCCCCTCTGTTCCCCTCCTCTCTAATCCTACTTTCTGTCCTCACCCATTTCTGTCCCACCAGTCTCAATCCACCTATCCTCTCTGTCCCTCCGCCCACCCCCTCCCAGTCCCCTAGTTCTGTACTCCCCCACTGGAGGGAAAATATCTTCTCTATTTACCCTATCCATGCCCGGCCTGATTTTAAAAGTCTCTTTCAGGTCACCGTTCAGCCTCTGATGCTCCAAGGAAAACAGCCTATCCAACCCTGGCAAAATCCTATAATTCTGTTCTGACCCATTTCAAGTTTGAGAACATCCATGTGATCGGAAGGAGACCAGAATTGCATGGAATATTACAAAAGTTGCCAAATCAATGCCCTGTACAGCCGCAATATGACCTCCCAACCCCTATACTCAATGCTCTGACCAATAAAGGCTAGCAGACAAACTACCTTCTTCACTAATCTATCTACTTGCTACTCTACTTTCAAGGAAGTATGAGCCTGCACTCCAAGGTCTCTTTGTTTAGCAGCACTCCCCACGAACTTACTATTAACTGTATACGTCCTGCTAAAGTTTGCTTTTCCAAAATGCAGCAGCTCACATTTTTCTAAACTGAACTCCTCAGCCCATTCACCCATCTGATCCAGATCCTCTTGTACCCGGAGGTAATCTTTTTCACTGTCTACTACACACCTCCCATTTTGGTGTCATCTGCAAACTTACTAACAATACCTCTTATGTTCACATCCAAATCATTGATATAAATGGAGAAAAGTAGTGGATCCAGCACCGATCGTTGTGACACTCCACTGGTCTCAGGCCTCCAGCCTGAAAAGCCCCGCTGCCTTCTACGTTCGAGCCAGTTCTGTACTCCATACGATCTAGCCTTGCTGACCAGTCTCCCATGAGGAACCTTGTCGAATGCCTTACTGAAGTTCATGTAGATCATGTCCATGCTCTGACCTCAGCAATCCTCTTTGTTACTTCTTCAAAAAAACTGAATCAAATTCATGAAGTATCATTTCCCATGAACACAGCTGTTATTAATATCCAGGATTTAACTCTGTACATTGGGGTCTGCGTTGCCCAGTTATAGGTGTTAATGTTCTGGATGAAGTTCAAGTACACCAGCATTTTGTCAGTGACTGTGTATTGAGTCTTGTTAATGTCACCAACCCAGGTGAGTTCCTTTTGAAAAGCAGTCCCTGTATCCCTTGCCCACCAGGAAATAGTGTAAGTGTCCTTACCTCTGGACTAGGAGGATCAGGCTCAGAGTTGAGTAACAGCATCTTTGAAGAGGCTGATTAGTAAACGTGCCCAAGCCACCAGGCCATACTGCCTCCCAGCTGTCCCTGCCTGAGCCTCTAAACAGAACCTTCCTGTAGTTTCTCTCCTGTCAGACTCTCCCATTGCTCAGTTTGTCCAGGATTCCCTCCTGCAGCTGCACTGCTCCTGTCCCTCACTGACCTGTCCATCCTCCAGTGTCCTCCACATTCATTCATTGTTTACAATCCCATTACCATAGTTCTCCAGCCCCGCCCCTTCCTGTCCATAGAGATGGCTCAGTGGTTAGCACTGCTGCCTCACAGCACCAAGTACTCTGGTCCGATTCCGGCCAAACCCTGAGTTTGTGCATTCTTCCCGTGTCTGAGCGGGTTTCCTCCGGATGCTCCGGTTTCTGCCCACAATCCAAAGATGTGCAGGATGGCTGAACTGGCCATTCTAAATTGCCCATTATATTAGTTAGAGGGCATGGGTCTGTATAAGTTACTGTTTGGAGGGTCATTATGGACTTGTTTGGCCGAAGGGCCTGTTTCCATACTGTAGGGATTCTGATATATTGGGCAGCAGCTGCTGTCAATCACCCAGGCTCCTGTATGATCGGGAGCACGTACTGTAGGAGGGGAGACCAGTGTATGGGCACAGTGCTGGCCAATTGTGGGAGTATGCACAGTGCCTGGGAAGGAGGCTGTGGTTGTGAGGGATTAATCTGTCATTGGCAGCTTCCTCCCTCTGGGATCAGGACCTAGGGGAATGGCCTTTTTCTTGCTATCCTGACATGTGATCAGACTATCAGTGGTGCAGTGTTTTGCAAAAAGTTATCAGAACTTTTCTGTGAAGATTCAGGGTTGTTATGGAAAGGGACAAGGATGGGGCTGCAATTGGAGTTCTAATTTGGCTCATTTTAGTAAGATGGGTCTTGGCCAGAGTGTGCAGGATGGTTCTCATCAGGAGCTAGGAAACTGAATTCGAAGAGAGAGTGTGAGAGAACAGGGTATGGAGGAAAGGAGTGGGGGAATTGGTTTGGATTTCAGCTCACAGAAGAGAGAAATTGTGAGACTGAGGTTTAAAGCTTTGGGGAACAAGGAAACTGCAGGTTAGTCCTACAATTGTCTTATGAATTTCCATCCTGTATTAACGGTGGTAACTTGTGTGCTCTGTTGTCTGGTACTGAAAGGGTGGATTTGCAGATGAGAAATTCAAATTGAACTTCATGTTCAGTTTTGATAGTTACTTGATCCGTGCCGATCTGAATATCATTGGCCTTTTCATGTGGAAGGAAAGGTGTGTATTCTGTCCGTGGGCGAATATTTCAAATCAGTGTGACTGCAAAAGTACTGAGACACAGCCAAGTCCATGTCAGCATGGTGAGTGTGGAGAGAGATTTAATTGTTTTTGAAAGTTTGAAAATCATGGCACATCTCCCAGGAACAATTAAGCCACAACTTTGCTTTGTAGAAGGACAAGTCTTTAATTAACCATGCAACCAGAAAGACACAAGGATACCTGCACCATGGGAAATACTATGGAAACGGGATTGTTGTAAAGGAGTTCATTCTCGATCATGGATTGTAATCCATGGGCGTTGTCGGTTCCAGCGCCGTGGGGCAATACTGGAAATATGAGGAATGTAATGTAGGTTTCAGTTATTAAACTGTAAAAAGTGCAGAACAATTTACAAGGATGTTGGCAGGGCTCAGGGGTCTGAGTTATAGGGAGAGGTTGGACAAGCGAGGATTTTTTTTGTTTAGAGCAGAGGAAACTGAGGGGGTACTGTTCTAGAAGTGTATAAGACTATGAGAGGCATGGATAAGGTGAATGCAGTCAGTCTTTTTCCCAGGAACCCAAGGATTGGACGGCTTGATTGGATCAGTTGAAGGTTAGAGGAGAAAAAAACAAAGGGAAGCTGAGGGGCAACTGTTTTACCCAGTGGTGGTATGTATATGGACTGAGCTGCCAGTGGAAGTGGTTCAGGCAGGAACACTCAACAACAGGTAAAAGACATTTGGAACAAATACATGGATAGGAAAGGGTCAGAAGCAGATGGGCCAAGTGCAGGGAAATGAGGTTAGTGTGGATGGACATTCTGGTCAGTTTGGGCCAGTTTGGGCCAAAGGGCCTGTCTCTGCTGTAGGATGCTATGACTCTAAGTGCATTTGCTATTTCTCCCCCTAACCCTGTTGGTATCTTGGGATGTATTCCGTCAGGGCAATGAGACTTGTCTACCTTTAGCTCCATTAACTTGCCCAGCTCTAACACTTTCACGATAATGGTTATTATCGAGGTCGTCACCTTCCTACGTCTCCTGATCAATTACTGCCATGCTCCTTGTATCCTCCACTGTGAGACTGACTGCTGTGTACTCATATTCCTGAACCCTGCTGGATAGGGATAACTCGGCGCAGAACTTAGAGGTCTTCTTTGTGTCTTTATTGATGTGGAGAGTGTACATGCAAAACACCTCCAGGCAGCATCAGGTAACTCCCCGCCTGTCCGATGTGCCACTCCCATTCTTATAACTTTGTGGCTTGTGACTTTGAATAGAGACTGTCTCTCTGTATTATTTCCATGGCAACGGCAGTTAGAAAGTCTAGTTCAGTTCAGCACTTTATGGTTAAATCACACACCCCTCCCCCCACGCCCCATGGATCCCTAAAGTATCTGACAGGCGCTTCAGTTTCAGTGGGGCTGTCTATCAGGATTCTGATGTGGAGGAGCCGGTGGTGGGTGGACAAAGTTTAAAAACCACACATCACCAGGTTATAGTCCAACAGGATTATTTGCAAGTACAAGCTTTTGGAGTGTGCTGTGATTTTTAACTTGATCAGGATTATCTCTATGGTAACAGTGAAGTGCTTCAGCAATTACAGAGGCCATATGTTCCCCACACAATAGGTTCCCCTCGAGCAGTGTAAACTGGTATTCTGGCCCTGGGGATAGCTACTCATCACTTTTCTCTCCCAATCCCATCTAGCTTTCTGTTGATCTTTAAAGTTTTTCTAATCTCCTTGGACTTTGGCAATTTGTATGCATTCTATTTCAGTTTGATAAGACTCCCTTATTTCCTGAGCCACCCATGGCAGATGACTCCTTTTCCTACAGTCCTTCCTTTTCCCTGATATATACTTTTGCGGAGCATTTCAAAAAATTGCTTTGATATTCCCGCACTCTCTGTCAACTTTCCCACCATAAAGTCTTTGTTTCCAGTCTACGTTAGCCAACTCCTGCCTCATCCTATTGTAGTCTCCTTTTGTTTAAGCACTGGATCTTGGGAGTGGATCTAATCTTCCAGCTTTCCATCTGTGGCCTTGGCTTTGTAATAAAATACAGGATAGATATTCTCAAAACTCTGGATGCTGCGAATGTACTACGCAGTCTAAAACCATAAATCCCTGTCTCCCCTCAGTTTAAAATTGCAAAATCATTAGCTCCTACACGTGTCCTTACTATCTAAGATTGGAATGCTAATCCACCCGACTATCTGTCATTTTCCGAAAATCTCCTTTGGTGAAGGTAGTGATTTTTGGATTCAGCTTTCCAGTTATTACCGTAAGAAGATAAGCACTGGGCACAGGAGAGGCAATGCAGCCCTTCAACCCAGCTCCACCATCTAATACGGTGATGATTGAGCTCACCTCGGTCTCAGCTGGATGTTCCCACCTGCTCTCTCTCACCCTTCATCTCATTGCAAATACAACATCTGTATCTCTTCAAATTGGCTCATTGTCCTGGCATCCACCACATTTTGAACAGGGAATTCCATAGATTCACAACACATTGAGACAAGTATATTCTTCTTCATGAGAATAGAATAGAGTCCCTATAGTGCAGAAACAGTATTCATCCATCGAATCCACACCACCCCTATAATGAGAATCCCATTCAGACCCACTTGTTCCCTGTAACATTGCATTTCCCATGGCTAACGTGCATGGACACTCAGCAATTTAGCATGGGCAATCCACCTAACCTGCACATCTTTGGACTGTGTGAGGAAACTGGAGAACTGCACGAAAACATGCAAACATGGGGAGAATGGGTAAACTCCACACAGTCACCTCTGGTCTCTGATGCTGTGAGACAGCAGTGCTAGCCACTGAGCCACCACTGCTTAAAACCTACTGCGCCTTATTAACCTCCCATTCTCCAGTTGGCTGAATCTATGTTCCTCACGTCAGAAATCAGGTTGTCTAAGCGGATGTCTCAGTAAATCCCAGTGACGGCCCACATGTCCCGTGTGTCTGAATGGGGATCCGATACACAACATCCTCCATCCCACACTTTTCATTCACGTTCCAGAGACAGGGCTCCAGTGGCTGCATGAGGACTGCAACTCCCAAATTCCGAGGCAGGGACCAAACGTCTGTGGGGAAACGTGGCACTGCACACGTGCAGAATGTGGGTGGGTTTTGGAGCATGTGCTTTGGTGTAACTAGTGGAAAGTATTTCACACAGTGATTGTCTGGAGGAGGAACGTATTTGCTTGTAGTATTGGTCTGTTGGGGGGTTAAAGTGTCACCACACCCACATGGGACCAAGTTACATTCCCAACTTGTCATAACCCTGGAACCGACCAATGAGAAACAAAGAAGGCTCTGACCTATTCTCCCAGACTGAAGGTTCCTCTTCTGTCCAGGATCTGCCACCTCCCTTTCTGTTTCCTTTAGTTTCATTCTGCTGTTACATTATTGACTTGCAGTAACTGAAGGGAAAGGAAGTGAACCCAGAAAGGTTGCAGAGTCCAACGAGGGATGGGAAGTGGTGGCATGGATCTGTTTATCAACAACTCCATGAGAATGGGGAGGGTGTACACTCAGGAGTAGCAGAGCCAGAATGGTGGGAGAGAGTAAGTGGGCTGGAGGGTTACAGCTTTGGGGGAAGAAAGGGAAAAAAGATATTCTAGAGAAACTAGAATTGTCTATTCTGAATTTTTCATCTGTACATATTCCTTTATACAGGGTGCTAGACGGTGAAGATTTGCAGACTGAAATCTCAAAATCATGTGCAGATTGTGATTAAGTTGCCTAGTGTTTAAAGAACCAAAGATGGAGAATGACTCTGCCAAAATCCTGCAACACTCTCCCTCCCAGCATTGTCAGTCTATCTATGCCAAATGGACTGCGAATGGTTCAAGACAGCAGCTCACTACCATCTTCTCAAGGGTAACTGGAGATAGGGAATAAATGCTGGCTGAGCCAGTGATGCCCATATCCTGGAAATGGTTGCTATCTCTAGTTGCTGAAACCCAGTTGATGTTACTGCAGGATGATGAGGGATGCTGAGTGCATCCTCCAGGAGGCAGCACCATCACATTACCCCTGCCTACAACCACACAGTAACACAGCAACGTCACCGGAACAAAAGGCAGTGAACCCAAAGGAGGACTGAGATATAGTTCTTCGAGGT
Source organism: Hemiscyllium ocellatum (assembly GCF_020745735.1). Lineage (NCBI taxonomy): Eukaryota > Metazoa > Chordata > Chondrichthyes > Orectolobiformes > Hemiscylliidae > Hemiscyllium > Hemiscyllium ocellatum. The sequence continues at coordinate 113,509 of NW_026869054.1, forward strand.
AGAGCCATGAAAGGGGATTGGAACACAGCAGGAACAGGAGACTGATATGGATGGTCAGCTGTTTCCCATTGAATGGTGGAGCAGGAGTGAAAGGCTGAATGGCCTCCCGCTACTATCTCCCAGGTATGTATATAGTCATGGAGCCTGGGTCGGAAGGAGTGGGCAGGGATTCTGCAGGAGATTGCACCTCCACATCAGTTTTCAGTGAGGGATGGTTTGGTGGATTTTTAAAAATATGTCTTTTACAAGGTTTGTGAATTTGGTTGAAAAATATTGTAGCTATTTATTCCACTATAAATAAAACTAAAAGAAAAGAAATGAAACTATCTGGACTTAAGTTTTTAAGAATTTCAAACGTCCTGTAAAACAAAATCCTGTCTATTCCCGGGCACCATCACTTTCCAGTTATTCAAACTCCAGGGAAATATTTCATCCCTGTCTGAACCTTTGGTTTGATTGAACTGCTTTTCAATTCTCATTCTGTGAGCTGTGAAGTGTTCTCCTCCCCCCGCCCCCACAAATTTCTCCGACCCAGAAGTGTTATCACATACAGCTGAGCAACCTTCCCACGTTCATCATTATGCCATTTTGGGTTTTGTTAATATATAATCACCAGCAGGAAACCACCCGTGTAACCAATTGAATATTTACAAACAAAGCCATTACGGGCAAAGCAAACCATTCCATGTGACAGAGTGGGAAGGGACCAAATCAAAGTAGAGTTGGGGGTGAGGGGGCAGCGGTGGAGATAAAGCACTGTATCCCCTGCGATGCCCACCTCTACCTAAACACATTGAAACATTGATACATACCACATGATCCTTCTCCAAGGACGCCCTGCTTTATCCTCTATCATAGAATAGAATCCTGATAGTGTGGAAGGAGAGCATTGACCCATCAAACCCCACCAACCATTCAAAGAGCATCCCACCTGGAGCACTCCATCCTTGTAACACTGCATTTCCCATGGCTGATCCACGGAGTCTGCACAATCCTGGACACTGTGGACAATTTCACACAACTGATCCACCTCACCCACAAATTTTTGAACTGTGGGAGGAAACCAGAGCACCTGGAGGGGGCTCTCATAGGAGAATGTGCAAACTCCACATAGGCTGATGACCAAGGCTGGACTCCAACCTTGTACCTGGTGCTGTGAAGCAGCCGTGCTATAATCCCAATTAAATCAAAACAGATGATCCCTGCTCATTGTCACATTGCTGTTTATTGCCCAGAGAGTCTGGGAGATGCTGCAGCCAGAAAGATTTCCGATTATCTCATGAGGAAGAGAATTCAAAATTCGGGCCAGTGACTCGGGGCGCAGTGAAGTCACGGAGGTCTGGGAACCATCAGAAATGTAACAGGTTGTGAGCAAGGTGGGTTGAGACAAGAACAAAAAGACAGTGTCACACAGGGGAAGGCAGGAGAGATTAAATTGCAGAAATGGTAGTCCCTCAAGGCCATGGGGAATGGAGTTAGGGCTGGGAAAGAAACCAGGAAACAAGGTGAGCAGCTGTCAAAGAAATACATTGAAAAAACAGATTATAACAACATAGAGGGCAGAGTTCACAGTCTGAAATTGTTGCTCTCATTGGTGAGTACAGAATGCTGTAAAGCCTGGGTCATTCTATTGCAGCCAAGACATGCAGGATTGGCCAAGTGGCCTCAATGTGTGCTGTAACTTTCTGATCAATTTATTGTGACATTTGGAATTCAGGTCGGATGATGTTCATAAATTCTCAAATTGGAGAAATGTTAAATAAATCACAATGATCACATTCTGCAGACTTTAGTCCGCAGCCCTGCCTGCTCCAGCATCTCAGTTACATCCATGTCCTTTTATTCTAATGTGATGCTGGTTACTGCCTCTGCCACCCCATCAGTGAGTTCCTGCTCCCCACCATCTCCGAGTGAAATGAATTCTCCCCTCCCCTTCTTTCAGAGAATTAGTTTCAATCTAAATCCTCCAGTTTCTGACCTCTCTGTTAGAGAATAGCTCCTTCCTATTCACTCGATCTGGATTCCTCAGCATTTTATCACTTCAATTATATCTCAGCTCATCCTCCTCGGAAATCATCCCCAGCCTATCCAACCTTTCCTCAGAGCAGAAATTCTCTAATTGTAGAAACATTCTGATCAATCTCCTCTGTACCCTCTCTGGTGTGATCACATCAACCTTGGAATGTGGGGATCAGAAGTGTGTGCAGTACTTTAACCGCAGTCAAACGAGTGTTCCTGACATTTCCCATGTCACCTCCGTGTTCTTGTGGTTGTTTCTCTCACAAAAAAGAATCCTGGTTTTCCCACATGGAACTGGGTGTGCACTCCATGGGTCTTGGATTCCCTACCATGTGTTTATTTGTTAAATAATCCTAAATTAACTTCAGATTAAAACAACATTATCAGCTACCCACCAATCAATTTCTTCCATTATACTCAAGTCACCTTACTTTTTAAAATTTCTTTAAAATTATTACTATCGAAACACAACAGGCTTAAATTTGCTGATCAAGTATTCAGATGTCTCCACTGTTACAATCACTTCAAGATTGTCTTTACCTTCAGCTACATTGGTGAATTGAACATTGATTGTAAATATATGAATATCAAAAGGACTTGGGTTTTATGATAATTAATCCAGTCTGATGTTCTTGTTTGTTAATATCTTGAAGAGAACTGTCCTCAGAACTCCAGCTGTGCTCTGATTTCATTCACAACTGGGTGTGGCTGGACTGCAGATCTTAGATCTGTTCAGTTGTTTTCCGGATTGCTTCGCTCTGTCTATCACTTGTCGCTTATGCTGTTTGGCACACAAGTAGTCCTCTTTGGAAACTTCATCAGGTTAACACCTCATTTTTAGGTGTTCATGCTGCTGTTACTGGCATGCCCGCCTGAATTCTCTCAGTTGAACGAGGAGTGATCCTCTGATTCGATGGTAAGAGGTAAATTGGGGGATATGATGGGCCATGATTCTGTAAGTTTTGTTGGAGTACAATTCTACTGCTGTTGGTGGAAGGAAAGAGCTAAACTCTTACCCTGTTGGCCCCATATACTACATGCAGTATCATGAACACTGATAGGCCAAGACATGAAATACGAGCAACACTGTACAATGATGCAGGATCACACCTGCAGCAAGGGGAGTTTGAGATCCAATTTGACATAGGAGTAGGGAAAGAAGCAGCTGATCAGATTGTCTCATTCATTGTCATAAAGAGACTCTATAAGATTATTGCACTCTTGGGGGTAAGGATGGAGGAGGTTGGGGAGATGGAGAGCCCTTCAAAAGAAACTAATCTGCCTGAGAGTTGTGAAATAGAATTGATAGCCATGCATTTAACAGAAAGCTAATTGAAACTCTTTTTATCCCCAAAAGATAACAAGACTGATGGTGCTTCCAATCATCACCAGAAACAAACCCCAGAATACATGGTTCGGAGATGGATGTCAATTGCCAACCAACATCCAATTCCTGCAATCATTGAGCAAACTTACATGTGATGAACCAGTTCTGATGAACCAGAAAATCACTGTTCACTCTGTGCAGATGGACAGCGAAGTGGGGAAGTATTGACTGAGTGGTATTGTCGTGAGACAGTTAATCTATAAACCCCAGATAGTTTTTAGATTACTTACAGTGTGGAAACAGGCCCTTCGGCCCAACAAGTCCACACCGACCCGCCGAAGCGCAACCCACCCATGCCCTTACATTTACCCCTTACCTAACACTAGGGGCAATTTAGCATGGCCAATTCACCTGACCCGCACATCTTTGGACTGTGGGAGGAAACCGGAGCACCCGGAGGAAACCCACGCAGACACGGGGAGAACGTGCAAACTCCACACAGTCAGTCGCCTGAGTCGGGAATTGAACCCGGGTCTCAGGCGCTGTGAGGCAGCAGTGCTAACCACTGTGCCACCGTGCCGCCCACTAGTGTTCTGGAGACCTGGATTCAAAGCCTGCTGCAGCAGATGGAGGAATTTGAATTCAATAAAAAAAACTTGTGAATTTAGAGTCTAATGATGACCATTAATCGATTCTCAGAAAAACCGATCTGGTTCAGTAATGCCCTTTCAGGAAGGAAGCTGCCATCCTTCCTGGTCTGGCCTACATTGTGACCTCAGACCCACAGCAATGTGGTTGACTCTTACCTGCCCTCTGGGCAATTAGGGATGGGCAGGAAATGCTGCCGGGCCAGCGACACCCTCATCCTGTGAATGAATAAAGGGAAATAAAAGTCTCTACCTAGTGTGAATCTGTACATGTTCAACAATGTTGTGAACATTTCCAAAGCTAAGATCTCTGTGTGCAAAACTTTGAGCTGCCAAAACCATTGTTCTTTACTTGGCGTGAGAAAGAGAAAAAAAAATCCTTCAACTTTGGCTATCAGTAAATTCCCTGGTGTCTCAGCAGGATGGATGCCTGAGTGAATCCCTCCCCCCCACACGCACAGAGCAGGTGAACAGCTCCCCAGTCTGACTGGTTTGGCCCATTTCCAGATGGGATGGGTAAAGAATTCCCTTCTGGCATTCCCCACATTTCCAGAGTCAGTCCCTAGTGTGACTGCACTGGTGTTTTGCCATTTCAGATAAATGCTCGCAGATTGTTACACACACTGTTAGCACCCCCCACCCCTCAAGGACCCAGTATAAAGCAGTAAACATTATCTCCTGCTGTGGAGGGACAGCCTGTATTGGGCTGTGTAGGAACACTGAGCAGATTTCCCTAAATGACAACTTACTTGGTGACCAGAGCAATTTAAGCAAGTCCAAATAAAATGCAGTATAGCACAGAAAGAGGCCTATCAAATCCAAGCTGGCTCTCTGTCTCAAAAAATCCAATATTCTCATTCCCCATATGTACCCCAAACTCTGCAAGTTTATTTCTCTCAGAACTGATCTAATTGTTTTTATCAATCATTGAGCTTCTCTACTTGCGCCACCATAATAAGCAAAATGTTCTGCATATTTCCAGCCAATACAGTCAGTAGAAGCACTTGCTCATCTCCGGCTATCTCAAAACCTTACATCTGACCTTAATTCTTGTGCCATCACCTATCAAATACAAATATTTTGTCTGCTATATCTAGGTCTATTATTGGACAGCCGGCGAGAGTTTCAAAGCAATCTCTACTTGTAGAGACTCTTCTTCGAATCTCTGCCTTACCCACAGTCTGTGGGCGGCACGGTGGCACAGTGATTAGCACTGCTGCCTCACAAGCGCCAGAGACCCGGGTTCATTTCCCGACTCAGGCGACTGACTGTGTGGAGTTTGCACGTTCTCCCGTGTTTGCGTGGGTTTCCTGTGGGTGCTCCGGCTTCCTCCCATAGTCCAAAGATGTGCAGGTCAGTTGAATTGACCATGCTAAATCGCCCGTAGTGTTAAGTAAAGGGATAAATGTAGGGGTATGGGTGGGTGGCGCTGTGGCGCGTCGGTGTGGACTTGTTCGGCTGAAGGGCCTGTTTCCACACTGTAAGTAATCTAATCACAGAGACAGTATATTTAATAGGTACTAGACAAAGGTATATCAGTCACATGGGCGATTGTCATTACTTAGTTTAAAGCAGGTATTTATGAATTTACAAAGCTTGATAAATGATGATGTCCTGTGATAACGTGTGATGGATTACAGAAATTGATTATCATATTGTTCATGATTATGTGTTGATGGGAAGAGATTAAGGCAGAAAGGTTCTTCCGTCAGTAAATGGGGGATTCACTTACCTATGCTAATATGGAGGGGAGCTAAGACAAGGGAGGGGAAGGCAGTTTAATAGGGTTGTATCCAGGGTTCTCAGTCTTGTCTGGAAAGGGCACATTCCTCTGTCTGGGGTTACGGGGCAATCCACACGTGTGGCTGCAAGAGGTTCTATGTTGACATACTGTCAGCCTCCCCCCTTCTGAGGTGTTCTGTCTGTATTCTAAGAGTGTAGGCTTTCAGTTGATGAAATAAGGCCTTTGGCAAGGAATGTTTAATCCTTGAGTCCCCACGGTGTCCTGAAAGAGAAGCAAAAGGTACGGAACTGGCCCCTCTATGGTATTTTAACTTCCTCATTCTGACCAGGAATCTGTTGACCAGAATTGAATGCAATGATTGACTGTGACCTAACTAGAGCTTTGTCCAGGGTCAGCATCTTTTCCGTGAGTTTGTTAGTGTTCCCACATTAATGAAGCCAAGCATCCATTTGTTTTACTCAATACACTTTATGTTCTCTCTCCTTTAATGATTGGTACACATTGTCCCGCATTCCTGCTGTCCTGCTCTCTGTATCTGTGCCATTCAAATATATATTCCCTTTTGACATTGCTTCTCTCAAAATGCACAAACTTACTGTGTGTGCTAAAGAAGAGACATATTCTACTCAAAATATTATCTCTCGCTCCACACATTCTTCCCCCTGGAAAACAGAACAGTACAGCACCGGAATAATCGGCCCACCATGTCTGTGCGGATCATGATGCCATTCCAAACTAATTCCACCTGCCTGTACATGGTCCATATCCCTGCCAACCCATGCCTGATTATGTGTCTGCCCAAATGCCTCTTAAAAGTTGTGATTTTTTTCTGCTTTTCCCATCTCTCAGGAAAGTACATTCTTGTCATTTACCACCTTCTGCATAAGAAACTTGTCTGACACAACTGTCTTTAACCTTGCACAGATGTTGTTGGAAATGCTCAGCAGATCATGCAGCATCTCTGAAGAGAAGTCAGTTCATGTTTCGGGTCTGGTCACCCTTCCTCAGAAACATTAACTTTAATTTATCTTCATAGAAGCTGCTAGAGCTGTTGAACTTTTCCCGATAATGTTTTTGTTTCTGGTTTACAGCATCTGCAGTTGTTTCAGTTTTCATTTCCTTTAAAATTGCCCCCACTCCCCTAAATATATGGCCTGTAGAATTTGCCATTTTCATCTTGGAAAAAGATTCAGATTTTTCACACTGTCTGAGTCTTTCGGATCACCCGCAGCCACTGACTTTCCCAAGACAAAACTCCAAGTCTATCCAACCTCTCCCAATCCAGGCAACATCCTGGTAAACCTGTTATCACGCTGTTCAAAGCCTCCACATCCTCCTTTTTATGTAGTGATCAAAACAGCACACAATACTCCAAAGGTGGCATAATGACAGTTTTATATTCACTCCCCTGACAGAAGAAGGCATTTATGCCATCCACCTCCTTCACCACTTTCAGGGAGCTGTGAACTTGCCCCTGAAGATCCCTGTGTACATCAATGCTGCTGAGAGCCCTTTGGCTTAGTGAATGCATTCCTCTGGCAATGAGCCTCTCAAAATACATCACCTCACACTTGTCTGGATTAAAATCTATCTTCGTATGGGTTTTACAACTGATCTCTTTCTTGCTTTATCCTTTGACAACATTCTTCATGATTCATAACTTCATCAATTTGTAACATCTAGAAACTTGCTAATTAAATCGTTTACATTTCCATGCTAATCATTGATATATGTTACAGACAATAGATGTTCCAATTCTGATCCTTGTGCAACAACACTGGCCACAGAACTCCAGCCAGCAACGTGCTGTAGAAGGAACATATTTCATTTAGTTAGTCAGTCAGTCAGAAAGCATTCCAGGCATTGGTGTGGCATTAGATGTTTCAAGATAATCAACAATCCTGGTAAAAACATCCTGGAGCAGATTTTCAATGCTGTGTACCCTACCTGGGGACTCCCCCAGAACCAAATATAAAGCTGTATACATTATCTCCTGTGGAAGGACAACCTGTGTTTGTCTGATCATGAACACAGAGTAGATTTACCTAAATGATAAGACAAACAACCAGAACAAGTTAAGCAAGGACAAAAAAATGTATTGTGGCACAGAAAGGGGCCCATCAAATCCAAGCTGGCTCTCTGTAGCAGAATCCCTTATTCGCATTCTCCAACTGTCCCCAAAACCCTGAAAGTTTATTTCCCTCAGATCTGATATAATCGTATTCGTTAATCATTGACCATCTCTACTTGCACCATATAATAGGCAGCATGTTCTGCATATTTCCAGCCAATACAGTCAACGGGAACACTTGCTCATCTCCCACTTTCTCAAAACGTTATATCTGGTCTTAAATTTTGAGCCATCACCTATCAAGTGCAATTTATTTTATTGTCTGCTCTATGTAGATGTGTTATAATTTATCCATTTTATTCTATCAAGATATATTCAACTTGATTTCTTCAAAGAAAATAACATTTGATTTTTTCCAAATCATTCCAGGGACTGCATTTTCTTCATCAGTGCACCACACCAGTAAGTCTGTACTCCACACCGTGAAGATCACTCAGATCCTTCCTGAGCAGGAATCTGTTGACCTGAATTGGATACAATGATTGACTGTGACATATCCCATCAATGAAATTGCTTAATGAAACCCAGGATCCCATATGTTTTGATCAAAACACTTTGATTATGTCCTCTCTCCTTTAAAGAATTGTACACATTGTCCCCCCACCTTCCCTCAGTCTCTACTCTTTGTGTCTGTGCCATGCAAATATATATTTCCTTTCTACATTGCTTCTCTCAACGGTGTGTTCTAAAACATATTAACTCTCGATCCACACGTTGTACCCCCTGGAAAACAGAACAGTACAGCACCTGAATAATCGGCCCATCAGGATGCCATTCCTAAACTAATTCCACCTGCCTGGACATGATCCATATCCCTGGCAACCCCTTGCCTGCTTATGTGCCTTCCCAAATGCCTCTTAAGCATTGTGATTATTTCTGCTTTTACCACCTCCCCGGAGAGTACATTCTAGTCATCTACCACCTTTTGCATTAGAAACTTGCCTGACATAACTCCCTTTAAACTTTCACGTTATTGGAAATGCTCAGCTGGTCTTGCAGCATCTGAGAAAATAAAATTCCGTTAACGTTTTGGGTCCTTCATCAGAAACGTGAACTCTGATTTCTCTTCACAGATGCTTCCAGACTTGTTGAGCATTTCCAGAAACTTCTGTTTTTGTTTCTGATCAACCGCATCTTCTGTTCTTTCGGTTTTTATTTTCTTTATATTTCCCCCGTCCCCTGAAATCTATGGTAGAATTTGTCATTTCCACCTTGGATAAAGATTCAGATTATAGAACATAGAACAATAAAGCACAGAACATGCCCTTCAGCCCTCAATGTTGCACCGAACTGTGGAATTTTCTCAACTCGTCCCCCTACACTATCCCAAAATCATCCATGAGTTTATCTAAGGATTATTTAAATCTCCCTAGTGTGGCTGAGTTGAATACCTCAGCAGGTAGGACATTCCACACACTTACCACTCTCTCCTTGTAAAGAATTTGCCTCTGACATCTGTCTTAAATCTATCACCCTTCAATTTGTAGTTGTGCTCATTCGTACAAGTTGACGACATCATCCTAAGAAGAAGACTTTCACTGTCTATCTAATCCATTGATTATCTTATATGTCTCTATCAAATTCCCCCTTAGCCACCTTCTTTCCAATGAGAACAGATCCAAGTCTCTCAGCCTTTCTCATAAGACCTTCCCTCCAGACCAGGCACCATCCTGATAAATCTCCTCTGCACCTTTTCCAAAGCGTCCACATCCTTTTTGTAATGGGGCGACCAGAGCTGTACACAATATTCCAACTTTGGCCACACCAGCATTGTGTATGGTTGCAGCATGATATTGTGGTTCCAGAACTCAATCCCTCTACCAATGAAACCTAACACACCGTATGCCGCCTTAACAGCACTATCCACCTGTGTGACAACTTTCAGAGATCTATGTACATGGACTCCAAGATCCCTCTGCACATCCACACTACCAAGAATCTTTCCATTGACCCAATATTCTGCCTTCCTGTTATTCTTCCCAAAGCACATCACCTCACATTTAGCTGCATTGAACTCCACTTGCACCTCTCGCAAGAAGTGAGACAAATCAGACATGATATAAAGATCCAACAGAGTCACTAAATTCATTTGGCCATAAAGAGAACATGATTATCTTGTATGTCAGTGAGCAAAGGTTTCAAACAACATTGTGTGTGGTTAAGCCCCAACACAGACAGACAGACAGACAGATAGACAGACAGACAGACACACACACACACACACACACACACACACAAACACACACACACACACACACACACACACACACACACACACACACATAGGAATGTGAGTGTTCCAGTGAACTGACTGCAGAAATTATTTAACATTATCCAGTTAACAACCTAAAAACATTCACAGACAGAGAAGCCATAAATATGTTGTGTTTATGGGAACGGATTCACCAGATCATCCAACCTGGAGATATGCAAAGAGATCAGCACCATGGAAATATTTGGATTGTGAGAAGGATTGAAAATTCACAGACCTCCTGGAGACTCACTGACACAGACATTCTGTGTGAAGAGATTTATTTTGTCATCCAGCTTCATGTCACACCAGTGGCTTTACACTGACAAGAGAGCTTTCCCCTGACTATGGGGGAAAAAATCTTTAAGATCTGTAAAGGTCTTAAATTCAATGGTCTTTATTTAACATCACCCTACTCACATGGGGGAGAAGTCGTTCAGCTGTTCCATGTGAGGGAAGGTATTCATTTGGGGATCCAGCAATGCCTTGCCTTTTCTTCCTTGATAAGAGACTAAAGCATTTTCCTCACTACAGATGTTACACTAACTGATCTATACTTCTCCATCTTTTGTCTACCTTCCTTTTTAAACAGCGGCGCCACTGTATTCCAATCTGCTGGAACGGCCCAGAGTTCAGCAAATTGGGAAAGTTACTGACAGTGTAACTGTTCTATCACCCGCTGTGTCTTTTAGCACGCTGGGATGCATTACACCAGGACCAGGATACTTGACTATCCTTAGCTCCATGAGCTTGCCCAACACTAGCGTTCCATAATAATGTTTGTTTCCAGGTCCTCACCGACTCCATCTCTTTGTCAAAGTCTGGCATGTTATTAGCGCCCTCCACTGTGAAGACCGATACAAAATACCTGTTCAGTGCCTCAGCCATTTTATCACATCACATAACTAAATGTCCCTCCTCATCACCTGAAGGACCAACATTTACCTTAGCCACTCTTTTTCATTTAAAGGTATCATAGACACTTCTGCTATCTGTCTTTAAATTCTGTGGCACATCTTTTCTCTCCTGTTCTTTCCTACGGTTCTTGATCACACTTTTTGTGACTTCCTTCTGATCTTTAGCACTTTCCCAATCTTCCAGTTTCATGATGGTTTTGACCACTTTGTGTGCCTCATCGGTCAATGTGAGAGATGGGGAGGGAGAGTGGGGAGGGGACGGGATGGAGAGGCGAGGAGGGAGGGGGAGAGAGTGGGTGGACGAAGGGGAGACGCGGGGATAAATGGATTGGGAAAAGAGGCAGGGCAGAGGAAAGAAGGGGTGGAGAGAGGGCTGTAGGAGAGAGGGGAAGGAGAGAGCTGGGAACGATGGGTGAGAGTCGGAAGTGAGATGGGAGGATAGGGTAGGAGGAGTTGGATAGGAGAGGGAACAGAAGGACAAAGGGCGAGGAGAGAGGGGTGGATGGCGTGAGGGGGACTAGAGGGGTGGAGGGTGGATGGGAAGGGGTTGTAGGAGAGAAGGAGAGGAATGAAGGAGAGGAGTAGAAGTGGGGAGAAACTCGAAGGTGGAGAACGTGGAGGAGACAGTGAATGAAGTGGAGGGACGAGTGGTGGGGAAAAGGGGAGGAGAGGGGTTAGGAGGGAGGGGAAGGAGAGAGAGGAGGAAACGAGGACGTAGGGGGAGTTTGGGGTGTGAGGTGAGGGGTAGTTTGGGGTGGAGTAGGAGAGAGCGGGTGGGAGGTGGATGAGAGAGGGACATGAGGGGTGGAGGATGTGTGGAGGATTGGGGAGAAAAGGGGTGAAGTTGAGGAGGAGGGGAGGACGGTTTGAGGTGAAGGGGAGGAGAGAGTGGGGAGGAGAGGCAGAAGTGGGGGAAGGAGGGGGGAAGGTGAGCAGGGAAATGGAGCAGAGACAGGGAGGAGAGCCGGAGAGGAGGGGGCAGGAGAGATGGGAGAGTAGAAGGGAGGACAGGTGGGAGGAGAGGATACGAGGGGATAGGGAAGGAGTTTAGGAGAAGGGATGAAGAAGAGGGGCACGGGAGAGGGGAAGAAGTGAGTGTGGAGAAGGGGGGACAATTGGGCGGGAAACGGGGAGAGGAGAGGTGGGGAGGAGAAGAAAGGAGAGGGTGGAAGAAGAGAAGGGATAGGAGAGGGAATGAGGAGAGAGGGTATGAGGAGATAGGGGAGAGTGGAGAGATGAACGGGAGAGGAGAGAAAGAGAAGAAGGGAGAGGTGAGGGGGAGGAGAGAGAGGAGAGAGGGGACAGTGGTGAGGAGAGGAGGAGAGGGGAAGGAGAGGGGGAGAGGAGACAGTGATGAGGAGAGAAAAGAGAGAGTAATGAGGAGTGATAGGAGGGAGAGAGGAGAGAGGGAAGCGGGGAGAGGAGAGAAGGGGAGGAGAATGAGGAGAGGGGAGGGGGATAAGAGAGAGAGAGAGGTGGGGGAGAAGAGAGGGGGAGAGGGGAAATGGGAGGTGGAGAGCATGGGGAGGAGAGAGTGGGAGGAGAGAGGGGAGATGAGAGAGATGGGGCGTGGAGAGAGGGAGAGGAGAGAGAGTGGGTGGAGAGGGGGAGGATGGAGAGGGGAAGGAGAGAGAGGGAAGGTTAGGGGAGGACGAAGAGGGGGAGGAGAGAGAGGTGTAGGAGAGTGAGGGCGAGGAGAGAGAGGGGGAGGAGAGAGGGGACGAGAGACCGGGGAGGGAGGGAGTGGGAGGAGAGAGGGAGGAGAGAGGGGGGGGAGAGAGAGAGGGAGGAGAGTGAGGGGCGAGGAGAGAGAGGGATGAGAGAGGGGGACGAGAGACCGGGGAGGGAGAGAGTGGGAGGAGAGAGGGAGAGAGAGGAGGGAGGAGAGAGAGGAGGAGAGTGGGAGGATGGAGAGCGGGAGTAGAGAGAGGGGGAGGAGCGAGGGCATGGAAAAGAGGGGCGGAAGAGAGAGAGGGAGAGGAGAGAGAGAGGTGGAGGGAGAAGGAGGCAGAGAGCAGCAGGGGCAAAGGAGGGTGTCAGAGAGGGGGAGGAGGAGAGTGGGTGAGGTGTGGGGTCGATGAGGAGGAGAGCGGGGGTGATGTTAGCGGGGAGAGAAGAGGTGAGGGGGAGAATGTGGTGGCGTGGAAAGATGGCGTAGAAAGCAGGAGGCGTGGGAGCAGAAGGAGATGGCGAGGAGAGTTCGGGAGGACAGAGCGGTTGGAGGTGGGGAGGAGGAGATTGGGTGAAAGACAGAAGTGCAGATGGGTAGGACGGTGAAAGTAGGGGAGGAAAGAGAGGAGAGAATCGTGAAGATGGGTGAGGGCAGGGTGGCAGGGGAGAGGGGAGTAGGAGACTGAGGGAAAGAGAGGGGTGGGAAGATGGGTAGGAGAGTAACCCACCCAGACCTTTCTCAGTTTGAACAGTTCACCCTAACCCTTTGGGCAACTCCCCCATGGCCAGTCCCCCCTGACCTGCACACCATTGGGCCGGGTGAGGAAACCCATGCAAACACTGGGGAGAATGTGCACACTCCACACAGACAGTCGCCTTGGGCAGTATTTGAACAGGGTCCCTGGCACTGTGAAGCAGCAGTGGTAACACTGAGCCACCGTGCGACACTAATGAGAGAGACAGATGAAGTGACAGTCGCGGGGGAGAGGAGAGAGGGGGAGAGAAGAGTGAGGGAAGAGAGAGAAGAGAGAAGGGAGGAGAGAGAGGGAGAAGGGGGAGGAGGAGAAGAGAGATGAAGAAGAGGTGGAGAAGAAAGAGCAGAATGAGAGTGTGTGAGAGAAAACAAGAGAGGAGAAAGAAGAGAAAGAGAGAGCGAGAGTGAGAGAGATGGAAAAGGCAAAAAGGGGACAAGTGACCTCCAGCCCACACACTGTCACAGACAGAGACAGTAACAGGTCAATACGCCCCCGGTCAGCCCGCATGGCGTGAGGGTAATGGCTGACTGAGCTCGGTTCAAATACTCCCAGAGTCTATCACCCAAACCCCATGTATTCCCCAACCTAGTTCATCCTGTCAGCTCCCAACTTCCTCTACCTGGAACACACCTCCCCCAGGTATGGGATACACCAACAATTACCTCAGACTTTGGTACAGATCGTCAGGAGGATATGATGGAGAAATTGTATGCAGTGGTTGATAATGACTGAGGATGCAACACTCAAACGCCAATTATTTCCAGTAAAAGGTTAATCGATTGATCATGTCAGATTTTGATTAAATGCTTTTTTGGCGTTTCCTGTCTGTGAATCTTCTTCAAATATTCAAAGAAGTTTCATAAAGGCAGTGTCAGTCCAGGCGAGAAATCAGACAGACACCCTTCCACCTCCTCTAACCTAATAATAAGACCAATTGTGACGAGCGGGTAAGTGCTGCATTTTCCTTGTTTGTTTCTTTAGATTTAGTTGGTTTTGTTGATTTTTGTTAAGGAAAGCTTACTTTTAGAGGGATGGCAGTGCAGAGAGGGCAATGTTCCTCTTGCAACATGTATGAGGTGAGGGAAGCCATTAGCGTCCCTGCTGAGTACACTTGCAGGAAGTGCACCCATCTCCAGCTCCTCCAAACCCGTGTTAGGGAACTGGAGCTAGAGTTGGATGAACTGCGGATCATTCGGGAGGCAGAGGAGGTCATAGATCGGAGCTTTAGGCAAGTAGTTACTCCGAAAGTTCAAGATAGATGGGTGACAGTGAGGGGGGAGTGGGAGGAAGCAGCCAGTGCAGGGACCCCCTGCGGTCATTCCCCTCAAGAACAAGTATACCGTTTTGGATACTTGTGGGGGGGATGACTTACCAGGGGCAAGCAACGAGGTTCAGGCCTCTGGCACGGAGCCTGGCCCCGTTGCTCAGAAGGTTAGGGTGGAGAAAGGTAGAGCAATAGTTCTTGGGGACTCGATAGTGAGGGGTACAGACAGACGGTTTTGTGGGGGCGACAGGGACTCACGTTTGGTATGTTGCCTCCCAGGTGCAAGGGTACGTGATGTCGCTGATCGTGTTTTCCGGGTCCTTAAGGGGGAGGGGGAGCAGCCCCAGATCGTGGTCCACGTTGGCACCAACGATATAGGTAGGAAGAAGGGTGAGGATGTCAGACAGGCTTTCAGGGAGCTAGGTTGGAAGCTCAGAGTTAGAACAAACAGAGTTGTAGTCTCTGGTTTGTTACCCGTGCCACGTGATAGAGAGTCGAGGAGTAGGGAGAGAGAGCAGTTAAATGCGTGGCTACAGGGATGGTGCAGGAGGGAGGGATTCCGGTTTCTGGACAACTGGGGTCCTTTCTGGGGAAGGTGGGACCTCTATAAAACGGATGGGCTACACCTGAACCTGAGGGGCACCAGTATCCTTGGGGGGAGGTTTGCTAGTGCTCTTTGGGAGGGTGTAAACTATCTCCGCGGGGGCATGGGAACCAGGACTGTAGCTTTAGGGTACAGGACCTTGAGTGTAGGGAGGTTAGGAATGATGCAGCGATCTCTAAGGAGGGTGCCTGTAACCAGAAGGGTGGATTGAAGTGTGTATACTTCAATGCCAGAAGTATAAGGAATAAGGTAGGTGAACTTGCAGCGTGGGTTGGTACCTGGGACTTCGATGTTGTGGCCATTACAGAGACGTGGGTAGAACAGGGACAAGAATGGCTGTTGCACGTTCCAGGGTTCAAATGTTTTAGTAGGATCAGACATGGGGGTAAAAAAGGGGGAGGCGTGGCATTACTTGTCAAAGATAGTATCACAGCAGTGGAATGGACGATGGAAGAGGACTTGCCATCTGTGGTAGTTTGGGCTGAGGTTAGAAATAGGAAAGGTGAGGTCACCCTCTTAGGTGTTTTCTACAGGCCTCCTAATAGTCCTAGAGAAGTAGAGGATAATATTGCGAGGATGATTCAGGAAAAGAGTGAAGGTAGCAGGGTGGTTGTTATGGGGGACTTTAACTTCCCAGATATTGACTGGGAGAGCTATAGCTCGAGTTCATTAGATGGGTCGGTGTTTGTACAATGTGTGCAGGAGGGTTTCCTGACACAATATGTCGACAGGCCAACAAGAGGGGAGGCTATATTGGATTTGGTTCTAGGTAATGAACCAGGCCAGGTGTTAGACTTGGAGGTAGGTGAGCACTTCGGGGACAGTGACCACAACTCGGTGACTTTTACTTTAGTGATGGAGAGGGATAATCGTGCGCCGCAGGGCAAGAGCTATAGCTGGGGGCAGGGAAATTATGATGCAGTGAGGCATGACTTAGGATGTGTGGATTGGAAAAACAGGCTTCAAGAGAAGAACACTAATGAGATGTGGGGATTGTGCAAGGAGCAGCTACTGCGTGTCCTCGATAGGTATGTACCAGTCAGGCATGGTGTAAAGGGCCTTGTGAGGCAGCCGTGGTTTAGTAAGGAATTGGAGTCCCTTGTGAAAGGGAAGAAGGCGGCATATGTAAAGATGAGGCGTGAAGGTTCAGTAGGGGCGATTGACAGTTATAAGGTAGCCAGGAAGGAGCTAAAGAGGGAGCTAAGAGAAGCGAGAAGGGGACATGAAAAGTCTTTAGCTGGTAGGATTAGGGAAAACCCAAAGGCTTTCTATAGGTATGTCAAGAATAAAAGGATGACTAGGGTAGGTATCGGTCCAGTCAAGGATAGTAGTGGGAAGTTGTGTGTGGAGGCGGAGGAGATTGGAGAGACATTAAATCAGTACTTTTCATCAGTATTCACTCAGGAACAGGACACTGTTGCTGATGTGAATATGGAATCACAAATAATTAGAATGGATGCCCTGGAAATATGCAGGGAAGAGGTTTTGGGAATATTGGAAAGGATGAATATAGATAAGTCTCCTGGGTCTGATGACATTTACCCCAGGATCCTATGGGAAGTTGGGGAGGAGATAGCAGAGCCATTGGCCTGGATTTTTATGTCGTCATTGTCAACGGGAATAGTATCAGAGGACTGGAGGATAGCGAATTTGGTCCCATTGTTCAAGAAAGGGAGTAGGGATAGCCCTAGTAACTATAGGCCAGTGAGTCTGACTTCAGTGGTGGGCAAAGTCTTAGAGAGAATGGTAAGGGATAAGATTTATGAACATCTGGGTAGGAATAACGTGATCAGGGAGAGCCAGCATGGTTTTGTGAAGGGCAGGTCGTGCCTCACAAACCTTATTGAGTTCTTTGAGAAGGTGACTAAGGAAGTGGACGAGGGTAAAGCAGTAGATGTTGTGTATATGGATTTTAGTAAGGCGTTCGATAAGGTTCCCCATGGTAGGCTAATGCTAAAACTTCGGAGGTATGGCATTGAGGATACATTAGAGGTTTGGATTAGGAATTGGCTGGCTGGAAGGAGACAGAGGGTAGTAGTTGATGGATTATGTTCATCTTGGAGCGCAGTTACTAGCGGTGTACCACAAGGATCTGTTTTGGGACCATTGCTTTTTGTTATCTTTATAAATGATCTAGAGGAAGGACTTGAAAGCTGGGTAAGCAAGTTTGCGGATGACACAAAAGTCGGTGGAGTTGTGGATAGTGAGGAAGGAAGTGGTA
This sequence comes from Hemiscyllium ocellatum, assembly GCF_020745735.1. Classification (NCBI taxonomy): domain Eukaryota; kingdom Metazoa; phylum Chordata; class Chondrichthyes; order Orectolobiformes; family Hemiscylliidae; genus Hemiscyllium; species Hemiscyllium ocellatum. Next base: position 131,060 of record NW_026869054.1, read on the forward strand.
GGTTTCAGCGGGATATAGATAAGTTGCAGAGCTGGGCGGAAATGTGGCAAATGGAATTCAATGTAGCTAAGTGTGAAGTCGTTCACTTTGGTAGGAATAACAAGATGATGGATTACTGGGCTAATGGTAGGCTACTTGGTAGTGTGGATGAGCAGAGGGATCTTGGTGTCCATGTACACAGATCTCTGAAAGTTGCCACCCAGGTAAATAGTGCTGTGAGGAAGGCATATGGTGTACTGGGCTTTATTGGCAGAGGAATTGAGTTCCGGAGTCCTGAGGTCATGTTGCAGTTGTATAAGACTCTGGTGAGGCCTCATCTGGAGTATTGTGTGCAGTTTTGGTCGCCATACTATAGGAAGGATGTGGAAGCTTTAGAACGAATGCAGAGGAGGTTTACCAGGATGTTGCCTGGAATGGTAGGAAAATCTTATGAGGAAAGGCTGAGGCACTTCGGGCTGTTCTCATTGGAGAATAGAAGGTTTAGGGGAGATCTGATAGAAGTGAATAAGATGATTAGGGGTTTAGATAGGGTAGATACTAAGAACCTTTTACCGCTAATGGAGTCAGGTGTTACTAGGGGACATAGCTTTAAATTAAGGGGTGGTAGGTATAGGACAGATGTTAGGGGTAGATTCTTCACACAGCGGGTTGTGAGTTCATGGAATGCCCTGCCCGTATCAGTGGTGAACTCTCCTTCTTTATGGTCATTTAAGCGGGCATTGGATAGGCATTTGGAAGTTATTGGGCTCGTATAGGTTAGGTAGGATTCGGTCGGCGCAACATCGAGGGCCGAAGGGCCTGTACTGCGCTGTATCCTTCTATGTTCTATGTTCTATGTTCTATAATTCCCTTTGTTTGATACTTTTGTGTATATATCCTTTCTTGAAATCCTCAGAGAAAGAAGCTTACAAGATCCATCACTATCTATCACAGAGAGAAAAGAATAATCAAAATAAAGTAAGAAATTGTCTCTAAACATGAACATTATTTCTCTCTCCCTAAAGGTGCCAGTCCTATTGGGGTCCTCCTGCACCCTCTCTATAATTTCAGAAACTCACATTATCCCACCTCCAGGTCGAGTGTGATCAGTATACTCACAACAGAGATCATCATACATTGTGAAGGATGGGAGGGTCCAGAAAGGGGACAGGCTCATTCATTTCCCAGAAAGTTATAGGAGTGATTTATGATGCAATGGAGCAACTGGAGTTGAAGTGAGATGCAACAGAGCTTATTGGCTTATAATTGGTGTCGATAAGGAAGATGAAAACAAGATGTTCACATTGGCTGGGGGAAAAGGACGAAGAAATACAAAAATTAAGTTTGTGGATAGATTGACAGGGAGGATTTGATGAAATGCTTATATGGAAGAGATACAATATCCACTGTATCTTAATGGATTGCATTTGGACTGAGCAGCCTGACGTTCTCTATTTAATTTCCAGATTCTGTCAAGCCGTGCGCTTGAATTATCCCAGTACCAGGGTCAGAGTGATGTAGCTCAGGCAGTCACAATGAAGGGTCTGGGTATCTTCCAATTTGCAATGGTTCCTTTCCCTCTGGGTGTTTGCAGACCCCTCAAGCTCTCTGACCTCTCGGTGATGAAAGCATGGAAATCGGTGACAGACTCTGCAAACAGTGAAAGCTCCAGTTGTTCCACCGCCCTTCAGATCCCCGCTAACCTTCCTCCTGTAGGGAAATCAGCACGCCTGGTTGGTGACAGGCTGTGTGGCTCAAATGGTCATCAGCGGGCTGCAAGATAATGGTTGGTAGTTTGAGACCTTGGTAGTCCTAGATCAGACGATGGGAATACCACCCTACCTCCATTTAAACCGGAAATTCCATGACAAGATTGAATTACTGCCCAAACCATTGATGGTTCTGTGTTCCCCGACCCCACACGGAGTAAGACAGGGACAAACATTGTTCTCTCCATACCCCCGCTGTCAACAGACAGTGGCCACTGCAGCTCCCGGCACAGCCGTGGGACACAGCTTACAGAAACCCCCCCTCACCCTCTCATGAATGGTGCTTCTCGTGTGAAAGTCTTTACATTTAATACGGTAACGGCTGCAATCCAACCCCTGTCCCCAAGATTAGAAGCTGCAGGATTTTGTGATGAGAACAGTGTTATGAAGTTGAAGCCGTGCCCTCCGCCTTTCAATGAGAGTGAATGCTGTTCGGAACTGCCCGCTGATAAATACCTGTGATGACCAGCTCGCAGTCTCAGCGTGTACTGGAAATTTGGAAAGATGTAACGGTTGGCTGTGAAACAAGCCAGTTTTGTTTGTTAATGAAGAAACAATTCCAATTTTACCAATCAATTTAAATTATGCCTCTGAATACTAAAATCCAATCGCTCTTGAATTTAGTGTTTAGAAACATTGCAGAACCGAGGACTTCCATAATGTTGCCCCCACTGACCATTCCCCATGAAACATGCCCAGGTCCTCAGTTGAGGAACCTTTGCTCCTTGGCTTTGAACCGGGCCGCCAGCCCAAGGAAGTCAAATGTGGTACTGTTTTTAGTGGAAGGATCAGAGCACGGTAACCCCACTCTGAAACAGAATGGCCATCAGTGCTGTACACATCTGTGCATATTCAGAACCCGGTTGGAGAAAACCATAACAATGTTTCACACAGTAATGAAACGGGATTGCATTCCTTTTCACCACTCGAGCATGTATGAGCGAGCAAATTCAAAGCCAGTTTTGTTTATGTAAACAGCAAGTTATAAAACTCTGCTCTGCTCATGTCAGTCTGAAAGGCTGCCATTGGGAATAGGGGCTGTTCTTGCCGGAGTTTGAAGCGGGGAGTTTTCGTGTATGAGGTGAGTCCAATCCACACTACACTACAGGAATCATCCCCGCGAGCAGCTGGTGTTCAGAGTCGGCCAGCACTAAAATTTACACAGTTCAACGCTTCACCTTTCCGTTTCCAGGAGCTGGTTATTCTCCAGCGTAATTGACATCATTGAAAAATTAAGAAAATCGTGTGAAATTGCTCACAAAATATAGATAAGGATGTTGTCAGGGATGCACAGTTTGGAATGTAGTGCAAGTCTCAACGTGGGCATGACCTTAAGGAAGGTTTGTAAACTGAATACTTAAGTTTTTGTTTTCGGCAATGTGGGGTGAGTTGAAAAGGTTGAGAGCACAGGTGTAAGGGGAGACGGGTAAAATATAAAAGGGATTGAGGTACCTTTCCCACACAGAAGGTTGTGCGTGTATGGAGTCAGCGACCAGAGGAAGTGAAGGAGGCTCGTACATTCAGAAGATTTCAAAGGCAACCGGATGAGTTTCTGGATAGGAAGGGTTTAATGGGATAGGGGCCAGCTGCTGGCAAATGGGAGTTTGTTTAAAATGCATTTCCAGAGATTTCGAAGCATAAATACTCTTCTGGGGGCAGTCCGGGGCAATCAACCATTACGGTTCCCAGATCGTTCAGCAGAACAATTCCAAACTGCGCTCCCAACATTTATTGGAAACTTAGTGCACCGCCATCTCCCGAAAAACTCTGAAATGACGGAAAACAAAGAACCGAACATGAACGAGCCATGAAAAGTGAGGATTCCCAAACACAGCCCCTATTACATTAGTTTGCTCATCCGATCAACAAAGCGGCAATGCTTGCAGCTCACATCTCCAGGACAGAAGTGAAGGAAATTAGAGAAATTTAAGACCATATGACATTACAATTAACTGGAATTATTTTTCCATTCACTGGAACACCAAATAATGAGAAGTAAAGTCACTGCAAGATTTTGTTTCACACCAGCGATGAAATCCCAATCTCCGTTCGGTTTCAGTGGAAATAGTAAACAACACAACTTGGCCGGAACATGATGCAGCAGTGGAACCGCTTGAGGTCCGGGCTTTTCGTGTGGCAGGCGAATGTGATCACTCCAGCATGGACACTGGCACATTGGAGAGGGTGCATTCTCTCAAATCGGAGGTACATTTAAAATAAGCAAAGTAAATTGGTCGTGTTGGAATTTAAACACTGAACATTAACACGCTGCAGTAAAACAGGCAAAGCAAACAAATGGTGGGATGCGAACACAGCCCGAATTTGTGATTTAAACACTCAACAGTGCCTTCGACCACTCGGCCACAAGGCCAACCACCGGAGTCGGTTATTTTCTGACACTATCAATATTGCGCCTGCAAACCAACAGCAGCAAAGTCACAGGGAAAGAGTTGCCCCATCCCTGTCCTGCTCGCACTGCGGCTGGGATCTGTCCAGCTACAATATCAATTTTGCAGCAGATAATGATTTCCCTTCAAGCCACACAAAAACCAATGGGAAGCAGACCCTTCCTTCTGAGACTCGTTTGAGCCACAAATGTAATGACCGCATGAGAGAATGGAAATTCGATTCTGATTCAACAAAGTAACCAAGAGCTGCGTGACATGACTGGGATTTCGATACTTGCCTTGGGAAATGATTGCACCTATTGCTCGAAACCGAACAGCTTTCACGTTTACATGGAACAAGAAACACACCGGACTACAGGGAAAATGCACAAAACTGAGCAGGCCGTGTTCCACATCAGACAGTGCAGCATACTTACGGTTACGACATCTGTTTTGCAGATTTAACGTCCCAAAGAATGATCTCGACCTGAAAAGTGGAGAGAGCAGGAAATTTCCGAGAAGGACAGATCACATTGTGAGGATGCTCAAACCTGGGTGCCAGTACGAGTTGGCACTTTCCTTGTCTTTTAGCTAAACCGTGCAACTTGCTGTAGAGATGTCTACACCTGGACATAAGCCACACGGCGGCCAGCTGAGGTGGCAACCAATGTGGGAATCGATGGGAAGTGACTCAGAAAGTTTAGTAAATTTAGTAAAAAAGTGAATTTCACCAATCACAGTCTCGATTAGATGACCTTTCCCTTCTGATGTCTCTAGGATGGAAATGAAGGAAATGGGAGAAATTCAATAACATATTCATTGGAACGATTTTCCCATTCGCCAGAAAGCCAAATAACAATGAATCGACTTACCACAGGACTTTGTTTCACAACAGCGATGAAATAACAGTCTCCATTCGGTTCCAGTAAAATCTTAACTTGCCTGGAACGTAAATCAAGAGTCGAGCTGTTTGCGATTTTCTGCACGGGAGGCGAAAACCATCATGACAGTAGAGAAACATGACAATATACAGCGCGTTTCCACAACACAGTTAATTCCCCTGGAACATCAATGCAGCGGGGATCGAAGGAGCATTTTAACCACGCTGTGGCGGTGGAGTTGATCAACTGAAATAGCAGTGGTGGGATTCGAGCACATGCCCCTTTCGGGAGTAGAACCTAGATCCAGGGACTTAGGCCGCTCGGCCGCACAACCAGGCAAACCCAATTCTCATTATCTTGCATTTCGAATTGTGCTCCTGCATAACCACGCATGCAAAGTCAAATGAAAAGGATTCCATGGTCCCTCTCCGACTCGCACATCTGCTGGGATGTGCCCGGCTCCAATGACAATTTCACAGCAGATAATGAAAACCCATCAATCCATACAAAAATCAATGATAAGCTGAGTCTATCTTCTCAGACTCTTTTCAGCTACAAATGGATCTGTGAGTGCGTGAGAATATATGTTCGGTCATGATTTGGTTGAATAACCATGAGCTGCTTGACATGACTTCAATATCGATTCTTGCTTTGCTGAATGATTTCACCCATTGCTCGAAACAGGAAAACTTTCACGTTTACACGGAACATGAAACACACCGGACTACAGGGAAAATGCACAAAGCTGAGCAGGCGGTGTTCCACATCATACCATGCTGCATAGTTTCAGTCACTGTGTCTGTTTTGCAGGATAAGAGTCCCAAAGAATGTTCTCCACTCTAATACCGGAGGTAGCATTACAATCCGAGAACGACAGATCACATTGTGAGGATGATCTGACCTCGGGGCCAGTTCGAGATGCCACTTTACTTGCCTTTTACCTTAACCGTGCAATTGGCTGCAGGGATGTTCACACCTGGACATGAGCCACATGGATACCAACTGAGTTGGAAACCTGTGTGGGAATCGACAAGAAGCGACTCAATAAATGTTGCTGAATTCCATGTTGCTTATTAGAAATGCAGTTTCTGTTCACGTCAATTTAAAAGGCAGTTTCTGAACATAGTAACAGAAGTTACTACTCACCCCACCCCCACTCCGGGAGAGGTGCTAACTGCCCTTGAGTGCTTTTTGTTCTCGATGTGAAGAGCTCTCCCGCATGAGTCACCTTCACGTCTCTTGTTGCTGAGTGACTCACAAAGAAGGACTTTCACCAGAGCTGCAACTGCCTCACTTTCCCACTCGCCCTCCCGTTTACATTTTCCTGCTCGTCAGTGATTTAAAGAAAACCAAAAGGTTGCGATGTCATTCTGTAGCCTCTCTATCGATTCCTCCGTTTCAGTTCCAACACGGCTTAGATCTCGGTGCGCACCTTAATACTAGCGACGTTATGAAAGCACGACTCCAAATGTTCCTCTGAGAGTGTAATTTCTTTCATTGCTGTTGCTGATTGAATGAGTCACTAACGTGCGAACTGATCCAAACCATGATTCAGGACCTCTGGTGCCAATTCTCGCATGTTGAATAACGACAGACAGCTTCCAAATGAGGCCTTTCAGAGACGACTTTGGGCTACATTTGACAGACAAGACTAGTTCAGGAATCCGTGGTGTACTGTGACACCGGCGCATCAGCTTCTTCCCTGTCTTTGAACCGGTCCACCTGCGCAAGGAATGCAAATGCAATACTGCTTTTTGTGGAAGATTCAGAACGCGGTAACTACACTCTGAAACAGAATGGCATATGATCAGACCCAGGTTGGAGAAAATGTTTACAATCCTTTGCAAACTAATTTAATGGAATTGCATTACATTTCGCGAAGAGAGCAGATTTGTTCGAGCAATTTCGCAGATGGGAAAGCAAGCAAGAAAGTCCATGTAAAGTGCTGCAGTTGAAGAACAAAGCAGTTTCTGCTCACTTTCGATCTGGGGACCTTTCGCGTATAAGGCGAACGGGATAACCACTGCACTACAGAATCAAGCAGCAGAAAATCGCGCTGCGCCTCTGTGGCATCCAGCACTGAAAGTTGAAGACATTTTCCGTTTCACCTTTCTTTTTCCAATAGCTCATTGTTATCCGGGGTCTGGAAAAAGTTAAAAAGAAGAGGGACGTGAAATTGGTGACAAAATACAGACAAGGATGTCGTCAATGTTTGAACTGTTGAGTGAGGTGGAAAAGGCTGGGACAACTTTCCCGGCAGCGTCACGGCTGCGAAATGATTTTATGGAAGGGCCGTAAACTGTGTATTTACGAGTTTTACCCAAGCTGGGGTGAGTTGGAAACTCGAGAGCATAGGTTTAAGGTGAGTGCTCTGAAATTGACAAAGGACCTGAGGCACATTTCCCACACATAAGGTTGTGCGTGTATGGAATGAGCTACCAGAGGAAGTGGAGGAGGCTATTGCACTCAGAAAATTGCAATGGTAATCGGATCAGTTTCTGGATAGGATGGGTTCAGAGGGATTGAGGCCAAATGCTGGGGAACGGGACTTGTGTAAATTTGGTTATGTGATGAGCATGGATGAGATACACCGAAGTATCTGTTTCCACGCGGTGTACCCCAATAACGTTGTGTTTTAAAGGATTACTATTTAGCGGAGCTTGCCGTCGCAGTCTGTAGCACAATCATTTAGTCTGTTCGACTGCTCACGGGAAAGGTAGTATTGTGAAACACTGCAGAAACGAACGACTTCCTTACTTTTGCTCCGATTGACCATACTCCGTGAAATTTTCCCAGATCCTCAGTTGAGTATTTTTGCTGCTGCAAGTTACCTCAGAACCCCCGTTAACTCGTAATGTATTGAGCGAATCGCAAACAGAAAGCATTTAACACGGAACACAAACAAAGCTGGCATACCTAATGCATGTTCAGACACAGCGAAACATGAATGCTAAATGTGAGACAGTCCGAGGGCATGAGGCATAAAGTAATCTCACAACTAACAACAGGGCAATTCCAAACTACTCTTTCAAACATACTGCAGCCTTAGTGCACCACCACTTCCCAGACAATGCTGAAAAGAGAGAAAGAAAGAATATAATAAGTATGGGCCATTAAAAAAGTGAATTTCACCAATCACAGTCTCCATTAGATTAACTTTCCCTTCCGATTTCTCCAGGCCGGAAATGAAGGAAATGGTAGAAATGCGGTAACATATGCATGGGAACAATTTTTCCATTCGGCATAGAGCCAAATAACGATGAATCGACTCACCAGTTCGAGGTGCCACTTTCCTTGCCTTTTATCTTAAACGTGGAATTTACTGCAGAGATGTTCACACCTGGACATGAGCCACATGGATATCGACTGAGTTGGAAACCTGTGTGGGAATCGACAAGAAGCGACTCAACAAATTTTGCTAAACTCCTTGGTGCTTATAAGAAATGCAGTTTCTGTTCACGTCAATCGAAAAGGCAGTTTCTGAACATAGCAACAGAAGTTACTGCCCACCCCACCCCCACTCCGGGAGAGGTGCTAACTGCCCTTGAGTGCTCTTTGTTCTCGATGTGGAGAGCTCTCAGACATGAGTCACCTTCACGTCTCTTGTTGCTCACAAAGAAGGAGTTTCACCAGAGCTGCAACTGCCTCACTTTCCCACTCTCTCTCCCCGTTTACATTTTCCTGCTCATCAGTGATTTAAAGAAAACCAAAATGATGCGATGTCATTCTGCAGCCTCTCTGTCGATTCCTCCGTTTCAGTTCCAACACGGCTTAGATCTCGGGACGCACCTTAATACTAGCGACGTTATGAAAGCACAAGTCAAAAGATTCCTCTGAGAGTGTAATTTCTTTCATTGCTGTTGCTGATTGAATGTGTCACTAACGTGCGAACTGATCCAAACCATGATTCAGCACCTCTGGTACCAATTCTCGCACGTTAAATAACGACAGACAGCTTCCAAATGAGGTCTTTCAGAGCCGACTTTGGGGTACATTTGTCAGACAGACTAGTTCAGGAATCCGTGGTGCACTGTGACACCAGCGCATCAGCTTCTTCCCTGTCTTTGAACCGGCCCGCCTGCACATGGAATGCAAATGCGGTACTGCTTTTTGTGGAAGATTCAGAACGCGGTAACTACACTCTCAAACAGAATGGCATATGATCAGACCCAGGTTGGAGAAAAACTTTACAATGCTTTGCAAATTAATTAAATGGAATTGCATTACATTACATTTCACAAAGCGATTAGATTTGTTCGAGCAATTTCGAAAGCAGGTTTTGCAGATGGGAAAGCAAGTAAGAAAGTCCATGTAAAAGGCTGCAGTTAAAGAACAAAGCAGTTTCTGCCCAGTTTCCAACTGGGGACCTTTCGCGTGTGAGGCGAATGTGATAACCACTACACTACAGAAACAAGCCGCAAGCGGCCACGCTGCGGCTCTGTGGCATCCAGCACTGAAAGTTGAAGACATTTTCCGTTTCATCTTTCTTTTTCCAACAGCTCATTGTTGTCCAGGGTAATTGACATCTTGAAAAAGTTAAAAAAAAAGACGGACGTGGAATTGGTGACAAAATGTAGACAAGGATGTCGTCAATGTTTGGACTGTAGAGTGAGGTGGAATAGGCTGGGGCAACTTTCCCGGCAGCATAACGGCTGCGACATGATTTTATGGAAGGGTTGTGAACTGAGTATTTACGTGTTTTACCCAAGCTAGGGTGAGTTGGAAACTCGAGAGCATAGGTTTAAGGTGAGTGGTCTGAAATTGACAAAGGGCCTGAGGCACATTTCCCACACACAAGGTTGTGCGTGTATGGAATGAGGTCCAAGGGGAAGTGGAGGAGGCTATTGCACTCAGAAAATTGCAAAGGTAATCGGGTGAGTTTCTGGAAAAGGATGGGTTTCGAGGGATTGAGGCCAAATGCTGTGGAACGGGACTTGTTTAATTTTGGTTATGTGGTGAGCATGGATGAGATACACCGAAGTATCTGTTTCCACGCGGTGTACCCCAATAACGTTGTGTTTTAAAGGATTACTTTTTAGCGGAGCTTGCCGTCGTAGTCTGTAGCACAATCATTTAGTCTGTTCGACTGCTCACGGGAAAGGTAGTATTGTGAAACACTGCAGAAACGAACGACTTCCTTACTTTTGCTCCGATTGACCATACTCCGTGAAATTTTCCCAGATCCTCAGTTGAGTATTTTTGCTGCTGCAAGTTACCTCAGAACCCCCGTTAACTCGTAATGTATTGAGCGAATAGCAAACAGAAAGCATTTAACACGGAACACAAACAAAACGGGCATACCTAATGCATGTTCAGACACAGCGAAGCATGAATGCTAAATGTGAGACAGTTCGAGGGCATGAGGCATAAAGTAATCTCACAACTAACAACTGGGCAATTCCAAACTACTCTTTCAAACATACTGCAGCCTTAGTGCACCACCACTTCCCAGACAATGCTGAAAAGAGAGAAAGAAAGAATATAATAAGTATGGGCTATAAAAAAGTGAATTTCACCAATCACAGTCTCGATTAGATGACCTTTCCCTTCTGATGTCTCTAGGATGGAAATGAAGGAAATGGGAGAAATTCAATAACATATTCATTGGAACGATTTTCCCATTCGCCAGAAAGCCAAATAACAATGAATCGACTTACCACAGGACTTTGTTTCACAACAGCGATGAAATAACAATCTCCATTCGGTTCCAGTAAAATCTCAACTTGCCTGCAACGTAAACCAAGAGCTGAGCTGTTTGCGATTATCTGCAGGGGAGGCAAACACCATCACGACAGCAGAGAGACTTTACAATATTCAGCACGTTTTCTCACCACAGTGAAGTCCCCTGGGACACCAATGCAGCGGGGAATTGAAGTAGCATTTTAATGACGCTGCGGCAGTGGAGTTGATCAGCTGAAATGGCAGTGGTTGGATTCGCACCCATGTACCTTTCGGGACCGCAATCTGGATCCAGTGTCTTAGACCACTCCGCTACACTAACAGACAGCCCATCTGCCATTTTCTTGCATTTCGAATTGTGCTCCTGCATAACCACGCATGCAAAGTCACATGAAAAGGGTTCCATGGTCCTTCTCCGACTCGCACAGCTGCTGGGATGTGTCCGGATCCAATGTCAATTTCGCAGCAGATAATGAAAGCCCATCAATCCAGACAAAAATCAATAGTAAGCTGAGTCTATCTTCTCAGACTCTTTTCAGCTACAAATATATCTGTGACTGCGTGAGAATATATGTTCGGTTATGATTTGGTCAAATAACCATGAGCTGCTTGACATTATTTCAATTTCGCTTCTTGCTTTGCTAAATGATTTCACCCATTGCTCGAAACAGGACAACATTCACGTTTACACGGAACACGAAACACACCGGACTACAGGGAAAATGCACAAAGCTGAGCAGGCCGTGTTCCACATCATACCGTTCACTATAGTTTCAGTCACTGTGTCTGTTTTGCAGGTTAAGCGTCCCAAAGAATGTTCTCCACTCTAATACCGGCGGTTGCATTACAATCCGAGATCGACAGATCACATTGTGAGGATGCTCTGACCTCGGGGCCAGTTCGAGATGCCACTTTCCTTGCCTTTCACCTTAACCGTGCAATTGGCTGCAGGGATGTTCACACCTGGACATGAGGCACATCGACACCAACTGAGTTGGAAACCTGCGTGGGAATCGACAAGAAGCGACTCAATAAATCTTGCTAAATTCCATGGTGCGAATTAGAAATGCAGTTTCTGTTCACGTCACTTTAAAAGGCAGTTTCTGAACATAGTAACAGAAGTTACTACTCACCCCACCCCCACTCCGGGAGAGGTGCTAACTGCACTTGAGTGCTTTTTGTTCTCGATGTGAAGAGCTCTCCCGCATGAGTCACCTTCACGTCTCTTGTTGCTGAGTGACTCACAAAGAAGGAGTTTCACCAGAGCTGCAACTGCCTCACTTTCTCACTCGCCCTCCCGTTTACATTTTCCTGCTCGTCAGTGATTTAATGCAAACCAAAAGGATGCGATGTCATTCTGTAGCCTCTCTGTCGATTCCTCCGTTTCAGTTCCTACACGGCTTAGAACTCGGGATGCACCTTAATACTAGCGACGTTATGAAAGTACAAGTCCAAAGGTTCCTCTGAGAGTGCAATTTCTTTCATTGCTGTTGCTGATTGAATGAGTCACTAACGTGCGAACTGATCCAAACCATGATTCAGGACCTCTGGTGCCAATTCTCGCACGTTGAATAACGACAGACAGCTTCCAAATGAGGCCTTTCAGGAAGACTTTGGGTTACATTTGACAGACGGACGAGTTCAGTAATCCGTGGTGCGCTGTGACACCAGCGCATCAGCTTCTTCCCTGCTTTTGAACCGGTCCGCCTGCGCAAGGAATGCAAATTCGGTACTGTTTTTCGTGGAAGGGATCAGAACGCGGTAACTACACTCTCAAACAGAATGGTATATGATCATACCCAGGTTGGAGAAACCTTTACAATGCTTTGCCCACCAATTAAATGGAATTGGATTACATTTCACAAAGAGAGCAGATTTGTTCGAGCGATTTCGAAGGCAGGTTTGCAGATAGGTGAGCAAGCAAGAAAGTTCCGTTCTTGTCAGTATAAACGGCTGCAGTTGAAGGACAAAGCTGTTTCTACCTGGTGATCTTCCGCATGTTAGGTGTACGTGACGACCACAACACTACCGAAATAATCCTCAGCTGGCCTTGCTGCGGCTTCATGGTGTCCAGCACTGAAATTTAAAGCCATTCTACGTTCACCTTTCTGTTTCCAATAGCACTTTGTTGTCCAGTGTAATTGACAGCTTGAAAACGTAAAAAAAAAGACACGTGGAATTGATCACAAAATATCGACAAGGATGTTGTTAAAGTTTGGACCGTAGGGCGAGATGGAAAAAGCTGGGACAACTCAACCTGCAGCGCAACGGCTGCGACATGATCTTATGGAAATGTCATAAACTGAGTATTTTCATGTTTTACCCAAGCTGGGGCGAGCTGAAAACTCGAAAGCATAGGTTTAAGGTGAATGGGCTAAAATTGAATAAGGACCTGAGGCACATTTCCCACACAGAAGGTTGTGCGTGTATGGAAGTATTTACCAGAGGAAGTGGAGGAGGCTATTAAACTCGGAAGATCGTAAAGTTAACCCGATAAGTTTCTAGATCGGAAGGGATTATAGGGATAGGGGCCAATCGTTGGGAAGTGGGACTTGTTTAATTTTGGCTCTGTGGTCAGCATGGACGAGATATCCTGAAGACTCTGTTTCCTCGCTCTGTACTCCAATAATGTACAGAGGGGAGGACGAACAGCCGGAAATCGTGCTACATATTGGCACTAATGATATAGCCAGAAAAAGGATTGAGGATACAAAAAAGTGATTTCAGGAAGTTAGGATGGAAACTGCAAAGCAGGATGAACAGAGTAGTGTTCTTTAGTTTACTACCGGTGCCATGAGATATCAATGCGAGGAATAGGGAGCGGGCGCAGCTTAACATGTGGCTGTGCAGCTGATGTAGAAGGGAGGGCTTCAGAGATGTAGATAATTGGGATGCCTTCTGGGGGAGGTGGGACGTGTATAAGAAGGACGGGGACCAATGTACTGGATGGAAGTTTTCCTCGAGGATTTCCAGAGGCTTTAAAGTAGTATGGCAGAGGGGTGGGAATCTGGGTGTATACCGGAGGTGACAGTTGATGCAGATGAGGCAATATCAAGAGGTAGGCCAGCCATTGGGAAGGATTTTCATGGGAAGGAATGAAGGGATCAGTTGAAGTGTATTTGCTTTCACGCAAGGCGAATCACGAATAAAAGTGATGAGCTTAGAGCCTGGATCAGTACCTGGTACTATGATGTTGTGGCCACAAGAGAGACATGGGTTTCTCAGGGGCAGGAATGGTTGCTGAATGTTACAGGGTTTAGAGCATTTAAAAAAGAATTGGGAGAGAGGAAAAAAGAGGAGGGGATGTAGCACTACTAATCAGAGGGGATTACCATAGCTACAGAAGTTACCATTGTCGAGGAAGATCTTCCGACCAAGTCAGTATGAGTGGAAATTAGGAACAGGAAGGGAGCAGTTACCTCGTTAGCGATTTACTACAGGCCCCCCAATAAGAGCAGGGAGATTGAAGAAAGCATAGTTCGGCAGATTTTGGAAAAGTGTGAACATAGTGGGGTTGTTGTTATGGGTGATTTTCACTTTTCCTGTATTGATTGGAACCTCCTTCGAGCAGAAGTTTTGAATGGAGCTGTTTTTGTAAGGTGTGTTCAGGAGGGTTTCCTAACTCAGTACGTTGACAGGCCGACGAGGGGAGAGGCCATTCTAGACTTGGTGCTTGCAAACGAGCCGGGGCAGGTATCAGATCTTGTGGTGGGAGGGCATTTTGATGATAGTGACCACAACTGCCTCACATTCAACATAGCCATGGAGAAGGAGAGGATGAGGCAAAATGGGAGGATATTTAATTGGGGAAGAGAAATTAGACGTGAGTTAGGATGCATGGACTGGCAGCAATTGTTCCATGGTAAAGGCACAACAGACATGTGGAGATTGTTTAAGGAACAGCTGTTACGATTGATTAAAAAATATGTCCCTCTGAGACAGGCAAGAAGGGGTAAGATAAAGGAACGTTGGATGACGGGAGCGGTGGAGCTTCTCGTCAAAAGGAAGAAGGTAGCTTTGATAAGGTGGAGGAAGCTAGGGTCAAACTCAGCTCTAGAGGATGACAGATAGGCAAGGAAGAAGCTCAAAAATGATCTAAGGAGAACCAGGAGGGGGCACAAGAAAGGCTTGGCAGAAAGGATTAAGGAGAACACAAAGGCATTTTACACTTAAGTGAGGAATAAGAGAATGTTCAAAGAAAGTGTCAGGCCAATAGCGTTGGTAACTTGTTTGTGGAGTCTGAGGAGGTAGGGGAAGCCCTACGTGAGATATTTTGCTTTTATCTTTCCGAAAGAAACGAACTTTGTATGAATGAAACCTTTGAAGAACAGGTATGCATGCTGAAATGGATATAGAGAGAGGAAGCTGATGTGCTGAAAAATTTGACAAACATTAAGATTGACAAGTCTCCAGGCCCCGACCAGGTTTGTCCTCGGCTGCTTTGGGAAATGTGAAATGCGATTACTTCGCCACTTGCGAAGATCTTTGCATCCTCGCTCTCCACTGGAGTCGTACTTGAGGACGGAAGAGAGTCAAATGTAATTCCTCACTTCAGGAAAGGAAATAGGGTGAATCCCGGCAATTACAGACCAGTAAGTCTGTTGTCTGCAAGGTGTTACAAAGGATTCTGAGAGATCGGATTTATGACCATTTGGAAGAGCATGGATTGATTCAATGCAGTCAACACGGCTTTGTTTAAGGGCAGGTCATGCCTCACAAAACTTATCGGGTTCTTTGAGGATGTGACTCGAAAAGTTGATAAGTGTCGAGCTACGGATGTGGTGTATATGGACTTCAGCAAGAGATTTGATAAGTTTCCCCATGGTATTCAGAAGGTCAGGAGGAATGGGATACAGGGGAACTTAGATGTCCGGATATTGAATTGGCTGGCCAACAGAAGACAGCGAGTGGTGGTAGAACGAAAACATTATGCCTGGAAGTCAGTGGTATGAGGTGTCCCACAGGGCTCTGTCCTTGGGCCCCTACTGTTTGTAATTTTTATTAATGACTTGGATGAGGGGATTGAAGGATGAGTCAGCAAGTTTGCAGACTACACAAACGTTGGAGGTTTCGTTGGCATTATAGAGGTCTATTGTAGGCTGCAGCGGGACATTGACAGAATGCGGAGATGGGCTAAGAGGTGGTAGATGGAGGTCAACCTGGATAAATGCGAGGTGATGCATGTTGGAAGCCGAATTTGAAAGATGAGTACAGGATTAAGAATAGGATTATTGGCAGCGTGGATGAAGAGTGGGATCTTGGTGTGCAGGTACATAGATCCCTTAAAATGGCCACCCAAGTGGACAGGGTTGTTATGAAAGCATATGGTGTTTTGGCTTTCATTAACAGGGGGATTGAGTTTTAGAGTCGTGAGATCTTGTTGCAGCTCTTTAAAACTTTGATGAGACCACACTTGGAATACTGCTTCCAGTTCTGGTCACCCTATTATAGGAAAGATGTGGATGCTTTGGAGAGGCTTCAGAGGAGGTTTACCAGGATGCTGCCTGGACTGGAGGCCTTATCTTATGAAGAGATGTTGACTGAGCTCAGAATTTTTTCATTGGAGGAAAGAAGGAGGAGAGGGGACCTAATTGAGGTAGACAAGATAATGAGAGGCATAGGTAGAGTTGATACCCAGAGACTATTTCCAAGGGCAGAAATGGCTAACACGACGGGTCATAGTTTTAAGCTGGTTGGAGGAAAGTATACAGGGGATGTTTGAGACGGGTTCTTTCCACAGAGATTTGTGAGAGCATGGAATGCGACGCAAGTAGCAGTTGCGGAAGCAAGGTCATTGACGACATTTAAGAGACTGCTGGACAGGCATATGGTCACAGAAATTTGAGTGTGCATATTGGAGGATCAATGTTTGGCACAACATCGTAGGCTGTGGGGCCTGTTCTGTGCTGTACTGTTCTATGTTCTATGTTCTAAATGTTATGTTGTTGCCTTGTTCTGGATTCCTTGTGCTCACCAGACATGTCAGCACCATTAAAAGTACGTTACACCCACAACTTCATAACACTGGCATTTGCCAAGACAGCATATTTCGCATAACATCGCTCCCTGTCAATCTCGTGTGCCTGAGATTTGAACAATCGCTGGTCTATGTTAATCAAAACTTCCCTCGTCTCATCGCCTCAGATTTAACACGCCCCCTTATTCATGTCATCAATATTAATTGATTTCTCACTGTGTTACTTAAGCACACGTTGAGAAGATATAAAAATGAGAACAACAGCCACCTATGTGACTGCGATTTGACCCAATGTTGCTGCAGCCAACTGATTCAGCTGTAAGTGAAATAGCCCACACCTTTCCTGTACCAGTAATGTGGTACGTTTTCATGAGTTGAATTAGACACAGCATGATTTCAGAGGACACAATTTACTGGGATATAAAGACATGATGAAATACACGAGGCTGGGGGGTGGAATATGCTTAGGAAGGATATGGTTAGATTTCCCTTGATACAAAATCATTAGAGACGACGGAAATGAGATTTACTGGGAGATAAAGCCACGAGAAAAGTAAAGAAGGGGTTTAATGGGATGGTGGAATAGAGGAAGAATCACATGACACAAATCAGGAATGACTGAGTTGTGTCCTAATGGAGGATTTCCAGCGGATGTCAGGATGGTTAGGGTAAATAAGAGGGAAATTAGCTCCTTCAGGTGAGTGCATAACTCGAGGTCAGAGCTTCTAAACCAGCGAGAAACGACGAAGAAGTTTGTAGCAGGTACTTGTTATTCTGAGTTTTTGAAATCGGAGATGATTTTTCAGAAAGAAAAAAAAACATTTTAGAAGATGATTCCAGCATATTTGAAAGGCCACATGCAGACACACAAGGAGCGAATTTCACAGTGACAGGGATTCTGGGAATCCTGGATGGGGCGGCAAAAGTGACACACTCACGAATGGTTTAGCGTTCATCGGAAAGAAATTGCATAATACCTCCAACTGAACATGTTCAGTGTAAGAAGAGCTGGTGGTGTTGAAAGGTGGAGCAGCTGGTTTCACGTGAACTGCTATAAATTGTTAATGTACTGAGCTGTTTGTTTTAGCTTTGCATTAAATGTAAGCCGGTTAGCTCAGTCCCCTGGCTAACTGGTTTATGATATAGACTGAGACTTCCAACGTGGGATTAATTGTCACAATGTCTCAGCTTGCCATCAGGAACATCATCTCCACCGCCTCTTTGATCTGTAATATAATTGTGACTCTAGTGAGTAGGAATGGACCTGTCGATGTCAAGCACCATTATCATTGCCATCTGTTGCCTTGAACATTTGGTCACAATGACCAGGAACGGGACTGAGTTCATTTAATACGCAATGACCTCCTCCCGAAAAATCCAGCGACAAGACTCGTCTTTATTCCTATTAGACTCCTCTGTTCTGCACAGCAGCAAAACTCTGTGTCATGACTTTACCAGATTCACTGACAACATTCAGTCTACCCAAAGAGGTAAATCTAATTCCTTTCGAACGGTTTAATGAGCT
Source organism: Hemiscyllium ocellatum (assembly GCF_020745735.1). Taxonomy (NCBI): domain Eukaryota; kingdom Metazoa; phylum Chordata; class Chondrichthyes; order Orectolobiformes; family Hemiscylliidae; genus Hemiscyllium; species Hemiscyllium ocellatum. The sequence goes on from NW_026869054.1 coordinate 149,257, forward strand.
GTGTGAGTTTGTAGCAAACAGGATTATATGCAACGAGTTGAACAACCTTTTCAATAATGTAATCCACAGCAGTGTCAGAGATTTGGAAAAGATCATCAAGCTAAATTATCACCTCTGTTTCTTGATGCACAGATGGACAATCACCTGGGGAATAAGTGCAGTTTTACGATTAATAATTAATGTCTTTCCCAAATACAGAACAATCCCACAAATCAGAAACTGGAGTTTTAGAATAGAAGTTGCTTCATTCGACATTATTCTTCAACTACGCTTCAGTCCGACGCTCCAATAATTCCTGATCAACGTCCGTAAATTGAGCTTTATATAAGAATTGAAATTACAACTGAGGCATTTTGACACGCTGTTAAGTACCAAGCGCTGATCAGTTGCTGCATTGGAGCCACTGGCAGCAAACCTATAACGTGCCCTACTCGTACCTCTGGGACCTTCGACCCGCCCGCTCTACTTTTGCTGGTGTTCTGAAATTAAAGCTACGGCAGAAGAGGAGGAACTGATATGGACCTGTGACTTTTCGAGCATCAAGTTCAGGAAATGGGACACAGAATACTGATGCGAAAAATAGAATTGATTGAAAACTGGGTTTCTGTGGGTCGCTGTGTTGTTTACAGATAATGTTATATTATCGCTGTCACAGGGTTTCTCATTCGGTCGGCTTCAATTTAGCACAGAATTCGATTCAACGACAGTTCACTAACTTCCTTCTGCAAGTTCCTACAGACAACATGAAACAAACTGCACATGTCATCAATCTTCACCATTCCTACATCCAAGGACGTGTTGCACAGTTTTCCTGAATAATGAAGATAGAAGAATGTTGTGCAAGAGTAAATTGAATTTCAGTTTAAATCGTAAAGTGATAAGAACCCAGAGTAAGATACTGAATTTCCCAAATTCATGTTTATTACTGTGGCCAGTACTCTAGCCAGGCAAAGGGGAAATCTGTCCCTGAATCCCCAGTAGCTACATGGCCGTTTGCTCCATGTGCCCACTTGGAAAACTGTGTGAAGGAGCATGCAGTCTGACAGAGCGCCTGGGAGAATCCTTCACTTTCTGATCTAAAGCTGCAACAGGAACTGTGTATCCCAGCTGTGAAAGCAGTGGAATAAAGGGGAGGACCTTAGGATTCCGTGGTGTAGATTCATATTGTCCTCATCCTGTTATTGTTTAGAACCCTCTGTCAGGAACAGCACAGACAGAGAGGAATAGAAGGGGGGCATTTAACCCGCCAGCACTACCCCGCCATTTGATATCATTATGGCTGACCAAACACGTCAATGTCTTTTCCCAGCCCATCCACATCAACCTGTTGCCCAAAGCGAAAAAGACACTGAATAAACCGAAAAATTCTGTGTAACTGTGGGAGGGAAATGTGTCTAGAGACAGTGGGATTCTGCCGTGGGTTTTGTGAATGAGCAGCCGATTCCGGGCTGATGATGTTTGAAATGATATGATTCCCTCAAACCTCACCACCAAGAAAGTGATGAATCTTCTCTGGTTAGTAGCAGGGGCCAGAACTCCAGACGATGGGAACTAATGATGAATCAGCAGAACAATCGTTGATACCGCTGAAATCTGAACTAAACCCGATTCTGGTGGGACTTAAGCCCACAAACTTGGAATCGCAATCGTAATACAGTAGATATCCAACACGTCTTTCATTGTGCCACAGAGCTGCGCTAGGCTCCATTTTACTGCTCCCAAAGTTACGATATTCAAATTTTTCATCAAGCACCTGTGTATCCTCGCCCCACTTGCCCGTACCTGGTCATTGTCCGTGCATGCTTTAGCTCCACAAGTGTTCGGCTAATTACTCCTGAAGTGCTTTGCTGACTCTTAGCTTTTCCACACGTTCAACATTGAGTTCCAGACAAACAACACTCTCAGGATGTAAGCATTCTTCCTAAATCTTCTCTGAACATCCTCTTTCCAGCGTTTTATCTATATCCCTGGTTATTAACTCTTCTCATAAGAATTTTATTCCAGTCATACGTATCTATCCCCTTTCTGTGCACGTTAATCAATTCCTCTCTAGGTTTCTCCGCTCTCAGATAGAGAGCCCCAGTCGAGCTCATCTATCTTTGCAGTGGCGAAAGTGTAGTACTTTAAAAGCACAGAATGTCAGGCAGCATCCCAGGAGCAGGAGAGTCGATGTTTCGGGCATAAGCCCTTCATCAGGAATGAGACTTTTCAGTCGGGGTTGAGGGAAGGGAATGGTTTGATTGTCAGGAAGCTGGGAAAGCGATAGGTGGATAAAGGTGAGGGAGAATGTGATAGTTCAGAGGAGGGATTGACGGCTGGGTCCAGAGAGCAGTGCCTATTTGGAGGCATTGAACTGGGATAATGTGTGGAGGTGAAATGAGGAAGCTGTTGAAATATACATTATCCCGTGTGGTTGCAAGGTCCTAAGGTGGAATATGAGACGTTCCTCCTCCAGGCATCGGTTGGTAATCGAATAGGGGTGGCTTGTGCCCGAAGCATCGATTTTGCTGCTCGTCAGATGCTGTCTGACGTGCTGTGCTTTTCCAGCACTACACTCTCGACTCTGAGCTCCAGCATCTGCAGCCCTCACTTCTGCTTACCTTCGCAGGGGGAATGGTCGAGCTCAGGCACCACCTTGGTAAATCTCCACTGACCACTCTCCCGTGCAAACACACGTTTTCTGAAGGCTGGCAATCAGCATAGAACAAAACTATCCAAAGAAAAGCCGAACTATCTGAACAAAATCAACAGGTCTTAGTGCATCTGGGGAGAGATTTTGGATCCAAACGATCCGCCTTTGGAACGAACGGTATGTATCGGTGTTTCAGGAACGTGAAAGAAGGTGGACAGGGTTTAAAATGATTGAACACGATGTTGAGTATGGAAGATTGCACGGTGTTTCAGTAGGAAATGAAGTACCGCTCTTCCAACTCGCGCGAGCTCTGTAGCACAACAAACTGAAATGGAGGCATGGGAACACAGTGGGATGTTGAGGTGACAGGAACCTGGAAGCTCAGGGGCTTTCTTTGCTTGCAGACAGAAGGTAGGTGTACACACGTTTGTCACCCGTTCTGTTTTTGTCTCCACAGTCTCGACGAGATCACACTGTGAGCAGAAAATGCAGTTTGCGAAATTGAGTGAGGGGCAGATAAATCACTGGAACATTACACAGTGAGGAGAGACATCGTAAACGAGCGGCATTACACCTTCAGGGATTTTGTGTAATGGTGTCAGATGAGTAAGTGCTGAGGGTAGAGGCGGATTTGATGATGGTGTACAGAAAGAAATTTTCCTGCATAATGCCGGTATTCAGCGGTATGGACCAGTGGGAAAGGGCGGTAGAATGTATATCTACCTGAGCTACCTGCTATAAGTAAAACCTCACTATGGAGCAAAAGTATCTAATGATTTTCATTCCAACACTAACACTAGGTACAGCTTGCAGAATTCACGTGTTTGCACTGTCACTGTCACTCTGTCTCCCCGGGAGCAATAGTACTGCCACACGCTGATTCAAATAGCACAGTTCTTCCTGTGACATGTCCTTTCGAGAATGGAGGGACAGGTATTAATAACCAGTACTTGGAATGGAGCATCTGTATTGCTCAATAATAATCGCTTAACTGTCCACTTCCTTTTCAAATCACTTGACCCACAGCCTTGTATGTCTTGGCATCACAAATTAACATTTGAATACGTCGGAAAGTTATGTTGATTTCTTCTATTCCTTGCATACACTGTGTTCCAGATTTCAACCACACACTATTTGAAAACATTTTTCCACGCATTCACTCTAATGTTTCCTCCTCTGGCCGTAAATCGATTGTCCCCAATGATCGAAATCTCCATCAAAGTGTATTTCAGTCAATATATTCATATCCGTCAGTACTTTGTACATCTTAATTATGTCATCCACCCCGCCTCCCCCCCCAGCCCTACAATCTCCCCTGCTCTAAGAAAAACAACTCCAGTTTATCCAATCACTCTTCTTCAGCACAGACAATATCCTGGCAAACCTCCCCTGCATAACTGCACACAATAGTCTCGCTAGAGCCGAATGAACAAGTGAAATAAATGATGTAGATGTCGATAGAAACTGGTGTTTTTTAAATAAAGTTTCTTTTTCTCAATGCTGCCCTGTGCCCTTTTCCTATGCTTGATGTTTCAATAATCGCTGGTCCATCTCAGTAGAAGCTGCGACATGAGGATCGATCTCACAACTGCGGCATCAAAATGGATCAACTGGTTTGAACATCCAAATGGTAAGACTTGAGCATGGTCACCCAGTAATAATGAGCACAGCAGCATAGACTCAACGAAGTCATTGTGAAAGTGATTGTAAGGGAAATGAGAGTGGAACAATAGACAATAGGTGCAAGAGTAGGCCATTCTGCCCTTCGAGACAGAACCACCATCAATTATGATCATGGCTGATCATCTTCAATCAGTATCCTGTTCCTGCCTTATCCTCATAACCCTTGCTTCCGCTATCCTTAAGAGCTGTATCCAACTCTTCCTAGAAGTATCCAGAGACTTGGCCCCCACTCCCTTCTGGGGCAGAGCATTCCACAAATCCACCACTCTCTGGGTGAAGATTTTTCTCCTCAATTCTGTTCTAAATGGCCTACCCCATATTTTTAAACCATGTCCTCTGATTCTGGACTCACCCATCAGCGGAAACATTCTTCCTGCCTCCAGAGTGTCTAATCCTTTAATAATCTTATATATCTCAATTAGATCCCCTCTCAGCCGTCTAAACTCAAGTGTATACAAGCCCAGTTGCTCCAGTCGTTCACTGTAAGATAGTCCCGCATTTCCGGGAATTGACCTTGTGAACCTACGCTGCACTCCCTCAATAGCCAGAATGTCTTTCCTCAAATTTGGAGACCAAACCTTCGCACAATATTCCAGGTGCAGTCTCACCAGGGCCCTGTACAGCTTCCGAAGAACCTCTTTGCTTCTATACTGAATTCCTCTTGTTATGAAGGCCAGCATGCTATTAGCTGTCTTCACTGCCTGCTGTACCTGCATGCTTGTTGTCATTGACTGATGTACAAGAACACCTAGATCTCGTTGTACTGCCCCTTGACCTAACTTGACTCCTTTTAGGTAGTAATCTGCCTTCCTGTTCTTGCCACCAAAGTGGATAACCACACATTTATTCACATTAAAATGCATCTGCCATGCATCTGTCCACTCACTTAGCCTGTCCAGGTCACCCTGCAATCTCCTAACATTCTCCTCACTGTTCCCCCTGCCACACAGCTTTGTATCATCAGCAAATTTGCTAAAACTACTTTAAATACCATCATCTATATCATTAATGTACATTGTAAAAAGCTGCGGTCCTAGTACTGATCCCTGCGATACCTCACTGGTCACCACCTACCATTCAGAAAGGGAGCCTCTTTGTTTCCTGTCAGCCAACCAATTTTCAATCCAAGTCAGTATTTTGCCCGCAATACCATGCGTCCTAATTTTACTCACTAAACTTAAAATAGGAAAGTGATTGCGAGAGGGAGGGAATTCTCCGAGAATGGGTGTGTCTGAATCCTGACATATGACTAGAAGAGATGTGTGTGTGTGAGAGAGAGGGGGTGGGGGTTGATGGGAAAATGAACTCATAGTCTCAGGGAATGCTTTCATGTAAAATCAACTAATTTCTTACTGTGTTTCTTCAGCATGAGTCACATGGACTAAAATGCAGTGACTCGGGTTTGAATGAGCTGACTGCAGAATATTTTAACATCCAAACCATTACTGAGTCATGCAGAGACACGCATTTAAAAACAGAAATGTTTACAGAGACAGAGGATATGTTAGGAAGAGTAACAGATACAAGACAGGAATATTAGGCGAGCGATAGCAGACATGTGGGGTACACAATTTGCTGAATTTTGAATTCGATATCCTCAGACCTGTGGTGGTTCCATCGAATACTGCATGTTGAAGACTGACTTTGAAACATTTCTAGGGAAATAAAGGGCCATGGGATGGTGTGGGACATTGGTGCAATGTATGTTTCAATAACAATGTGTTTTAACAATGTGTTAACAACAGTTTCCTAGAACCAGAATCAGACACACTTTGTTTCGCAGCTGCGAATACCTAACCAGACATGGCGGTGGAAATGAGCACGTGAAGCTATTCTGGTGCACCAGTGACATGATTTGCAAAGGCTCGGTCATAGAGTCACAGAGATATACAGCAGGGAAGCAGACTCATCGGTCCATACCGACCAGATATCCCAACCCAATCTAGTCCCACCTGCCAGCACCCGGCCCATATCCCTCCAAAACCCTTCCTATTCGTATACACATCCAATTGTCTCTTAAATGTTACAATTGTACCAGCCTCCACCACTTCCTCTGGCAGCTCATTCCAATCATGCAGCACCTTCTGTATGAAAAAAGTAGCCCCTTAGGTCTATTTTATTTCTTTCAATTCTCAAACTAAATCTATGCCCTCTAGTTTTCGACTCCCCGACCCCATGGAAAATACATCATCTCTTTATCCAAGTGCATGAAATGCTGAGGCTGGGAGTGCTTCTGGTCAAAGGTGGGGTGGAAGGGCATATTATTAAGATTCAGCAGCAGCTTTAACCTCCACTGAGGACTGGCTCAGAGGGAGCACGCTGGAGCTTTCAGTGAGAGGTCGGTGAATCGAAAGCATTCTCAGAGATTTTCCTTAACAAAGCGGTATTTTGTTACTTTGACAGTAAGAAATGCATTTGCTCACATCGTCTTCACATCAGTCTCTTGCTCCAGTAAACACTCTAATACAGCGTACATTGCTTGCATTCCAACACAGAAATGCGTCGAATTCTCTCTGGGATAATCTGAATTGACAATGTCATTCTTTGAATGGAGAAATATAGCAAGGAGTTGTCAGTGCAGCGGCGATATATTGGGCTAGTAATCTTTTGTGACTGGGATGTGGCAGGTGCTGTTATTTAAATTCGATGAATAAAATCTGAAAAATAAACCCAATCTCAGGAACAGAGACAATAACTTTACTGAACACTCATAAGTCATCTCCCTTCGATTGGGAAATCTGCCAACCATAATGAGTCCGGTATATATGGGACTCCAGACCCACAATAACGTGATTCACCCATGTATGCCCTCTGACTCAGTTCAAGGTGAATTAAGAATGAACAACAAATGCTCTTCAGACCAATGATAACAACATTCCATGGGAGAATAAGGAAGAATAAAAATACACGAACAAGGGGGAAAATGGGAATAGTGCCTGTGTGGACTCGAATTCAACTGATTGTCAAACTAAATAGACACAAGGATACCCGTAGCGTCAAGAAGTCAGGCCATGGGGTGAGTGCAGAAAGGGATTCAATTACCCGCTGAGGTGTAAACTCACTCAGTCACAATGCGCACAGGTCATTCACCACTCCAATATGTGAGAAGTGATCACTCAGGAGACCAACTGACAGAGTCACCAGCTAGTTTACAAATGACAGCAGGAGTTCTATTCTGCTGTTATTGAAGCTGTTAATCCAAACCAGCAAGGAACCATGTCTGGATGCATGTTTCCAATGGAGTTCGCTGTTTTCTGATGTAGACCAATGATTTAGACTTAGTTGTAATTGCCATGATTCAGACGTTTGCTGATGATGTAACAAATGGTCGTGTAGTTGACTATGATTAAGAATATCAGAGACTACAGTGATGTATCAATCAGGTGGAAAGATAAAATGCTGAATGGAATTGAATCCAGATCAATGAGTGTTAACGAAATTGTGGAGAAGAAACAATAACAGTGAGTATTCTGTGTGATGTAGACAGACAAAGAGATCTGGGAGTGGACATTCATGATCGCTGAAGATCAATGGATAGGGGAATCAGTTGAACAGAAGTGCGTACTGTCGAGGGTGGAGATCAGAGTCAAGACTAAAGTGGTGCTGAAGAAGCACAGCAGGTCAGGCAGCATCCAAGTTGCAGAAGGAAATGACGTTTTGTGCAAAAAGCCTTCATCAGGAATAAGGCTGGGATCCTCCAGGTTGGCGAAATCGGGGGGGGGGGGAGGGGTTGGAAGAAGTTAGCTGAGAGAGCAATGGGTGGGTGGAGGTGGGGATACGAGTGTTAGGTCAGACAAGACGGTGGCGTGGATAGGTGGGAAGGAAGTTAGACAGGTGAGACAGGTCATGGGGACAGTGTTGAGCTGGAAAGTTGCAACTAGGTTAAGGTGGGGGGAGATGAATTGAGGAAACTGGTGAAATCCACATTGATGCTATGGGATTGAAGTGTCATGAGGCAGAAGATGAGACATTCTTCCTCCAGGGTGGTCAGGGAGCGGCGGTGAAGGAGAACAAGGACCTGCATGTCCTCGGGAGAGTGGCACGGGGGTGTGTGTTGAAGTGTTTGGTCACGCGGCGTCGGGGTTGATTGTTGCCAGTATTCTGGAGGTTTTCTCTGAAGCGCTCTGCGAGAAGGTGTCCGGTGGCCCCACTGTAGAGGAGACTGCATCGGGAGCAATGGATGCAATTAATGACATGTTTGGAATTGCAGGTGAAACTTTGGTGGTTGTGGAAGGCTTCTTTGTGGCATTTGGCAGAAGTGGTGTGTGTGTGTCGGCGCAGATTTTGCAATTGCTGTGGAGGCAGATGAAGGTGCCGGGAGGGGAGGGAGGGTCATTGGAGGGCGTGGACTTGACTTGGTAGTAGTGGAGGGAAAAGTCTTTGCAGAAAGTGGATGGGGTGGGGAGGGAAAAATATCCCTGGAGGTCAGTGTTACTGATTTTTTTTAGAAACCCACTGACTCCCACAGCTATCTGGATTACACATCTCCAACCCCACCTCGTGCACAAATGCTATCCTGTGTTCCCAACTCCTCCGCATCCACCACATCTGCTCCCTTTGGACATGTTCCACCAATGAACACACCAGATGGCCTCCTTCATTCAAGACCAGACCTTCCCCACCCATGTGGTTGAAGATGCTCTCTAATGCATTTCATCCATGTCCTGTACCTCCATCCATGATTTCTACACCTCCAAACACAAACAGAACAGAACAAGGACAGAGAAAGGTCTTCGTCTTACATTTCACCAACCTCCACATATATCACATCCGCTGACATTTTCACCATCACTAAATTGACCCCACAACCAGGGATATATTTCCCTCCCCAAATCTATCCGCTTTCCTCAAAGACCTTTTCCTCCGCTACTATCTACTCAAGTCCACGCCCTCCAATGTCTCACCATTACCTCCCAGCACCTTCCTCTGCCACCGAAGGAATTGCACAACTTGCGCCCACATCTTCCCCCTCACCTCTTCCCAAGGCTCCAATGGAGCCTTCCACATTCATGAAAATGTCACCTGCACTACCTCACGTGTGATTTGTTGTGTCCGCTGCTCCCGATGCCCCTCTAAATTGGGGAGATCGGATGTCTCCAGACAGAGAACTTCAGAGAACATCTCCAGGACACCTGCAAGAATCAACTCCACTGACCCATGGCCAAACATTTCAACTCCCCTCCCATTCTCCCGAAGACATGCAGTTCCTGGGCCACTTCTATCACCTATCCCTCACCACCCAACGCCTGGAGGAAGAACGCCTCACCTTCTTTCTCGGGACACTACAACCCCATGGAATCAATGTGGACGTCATCAGTTTTCTCATTCCCACTCTCCCACCTTACCCCAGTTCTCATCTTCCAGCTCAGTACCGTCCTCCTGACTTGTCCAACCTGTGTATTTTCATTCCCACCTATCCACTCCACCTTCCTCCCTTACATATCACCACCCCCCCAACCTCCTTCCATCTACTGCACTCTCAGCTAAATTCTTCCCAGTCCCACCCTCGTCCCATTTATCTCCACACCCCATAGGCTCCCAGTCTCATTCCTGATGAAGGGCTTTTGCCCGAAACGTTGATTTTTCCTCAGATGCTGTCTGACCTGCTGTGCTTCTCCAGCACCACTTTCATCTTGAGGGGAATCAGTTGATTGAGAGGGTTTTCGGATATTTTCTATTGTTGACCCCAGGCTGTAGATGATAGTAGAACTTTAACAACCACAAAATTCGGAAATAGCTACAGGACTGAGCACAAATCTGGTGTCTGCATTCATCAATATTTCTTAGATATTAAGATAAAAGTTGGAAGGTTGAAGTATGCAACTTTGCCAATCAAGACTGCTTCACCAGTCAATGAGTTTATCACTGATTCCTTTCCAAGTAAGGGTGCTATGGTCCTTGGAGGGGTACTTGCAAATGGTGGCGTTGCTTTGCATCTTTCAACCTTGTCCTTATAGTCAGTACAGCTGTTGAGCTTTGAAGGTTCTATCAAAAATGCACGGATGACTTAGTCCAGTGCATCGTGTAGTTGGTGAACCCTGCTGCAATTGTGACATAGCTGTGAAGAGAATAAATATTCAGTTATTAAAGAGGGTACAATCAAGTGACTGCATTGTCGAGGACGTTGCCCAGTTCCTCAAGTGTTATTGAAGTTCAACCCATCGAGGCAAATGGAGAGAGTTATGTTCCAAGTCTCATGTGTGCCTTGCAGACGATGCAGGATTCACGGAGACACGAGTTGAGTTTATAATCAAAAACCGTATACCAACGGACATGATTTTGTTGTCAAAGTGTTTCTATAGACAACCTTAATCCGTTTTTCCTAAGTACTAGCTCCGTGGACGATTACACAGGGGAATTAGGTTAAAGTAAAGCCATTGAGTGTCAATGGGATATGATTAGGTTCTCATTTGCCAGAGTTATCACTACTGTATTTCGTCCTTGTGTGGTTTTCAGTCGCTAGCTGATTTCAAGTTTCAATTCCCGTCTGTGCTTGTAATTTCAAAAGTTGCCTCACATTAATTTTTCCACCTGCCTTAATAATATGTCTGGACGCTGCAGGGGACAGCAGAGATTTACAGATGTGTTGCAAAATCTGGATAAAATGGATCTTCGCGGAATGATTGGTTAGGCTGGGATTATTTTCGTGAAACAAAGGAGGCGGAGTGGAGCTCTATAATCACATAATAATATTTATAAACGTTCAATATTCATGGGATCTCGACAGGGTAGATACGGGTAGGTGCTTCACCCTCTGGTATGAAGTGAGCACCAGAGGACATGAACTCAGTATTAAATATTGCCTATTGAATTCAGAAATGAGGCGTAATTTCTTTGTCAGGGGCCAGTGAATCGGTGGAACTCCTTACCGAAACTGTTGTTGGGGCTGAGTTGGTGTGTTTTTTCAAACTGTGCCAGACAGATATTTAACCAGAAAGACGACGAAGCTTTGTCGAGGTAAGGCAGGAGAATGGAGTTGAGGATTTTCAGATCAGCCATGAGTTCATTGAATAATGGAGCAGACTCGATGGGCTGAATGGCCGACTTCCAATCCTACATCGTTTGGTCTAACACATCATTTTAATGATAAATTTAGAATTCTGAGGGGATGGGATGAAGTGATAGAAAAGGTTTACAATCTGATCAGACAGATCGGGAACTAGGCACATAAGTTCATGAAGAAGAAATGCGATGTGGCCTGGAGATAAGAAATGGCACTGGGCATTCCGCAGATGGGTATGTACAGAAGGTGTGATTACTAAAGGAAATTGGCGGATCTTATATTGTGTCAACTTGGTGATCACACTGGATGATGGATCACGGTATAATTCACACAGGAAAAGGTTGTGAAAAAATGCAAGTTTCATTTCATTGGAAATGCTTACTGTGGTTCCAATTCCAATTGACTGTTTTAAACACTGATCAGAACTTTGTTAAAATTCACAATCCCACTGGATAAACTATTGCACCTGATCTCTCCTTATTTGTTTCATTTTCATTCGATGTAAATTCATGGAAAGTCAAGATGGAATGAGAGGAGGAAAGAAACATTACACTCCTTTTCATTACCCCAATTTAACTTACAACAGAAACAATTTACTTTATTTCTACTTTGATGAGGTAACGATTTATCACAAATCTCTGGTGCAATGAAGGGCAAGAGCAAGATTCTCAATCCAATGTGTATTGAAGAGGTGAGGCATAAAGGGAAACTACAGCTGCGTTTGATCGCAGTAACAGCCAGAGTAGGATTCAAATCCACACAAGCACAATGGAAGAGCAACCCATCACCTTAACCCCGTTGCCACTTCAGCCCATTGCAAAGGGGCTCACACGTGACCCCGTCAAGATTACAAATGATGCACCCAGGGGATAAGAAATTCCCAGAGCGGAATCGAATCCACACCATTATGTTTCTGCTTTCAACGGAATAATAATACCAGCAAAATCGAAGGAATTGACCTCGTCCTTGGACGGAATACCTGTCCTTGATTCATTCCGTGTCGGAACTGTCTCAGAATGAACCAGTAAACATGAAACTCCCGTCACATTCACACGCACATTTAGTCTTGACGCAGAAATTCTTCAGACAGTTTCTCTCTCACGTGACCACGTATATATGGAGAGTGAAGTGAAGGTGATGTTTTAGTTCGATGGTCTTTCCCATACGGCTGAACCTGAATTGGATAAAATTCCCGGAAATGTAATTTTGTTCGTTTCATTTTATTTATTTTTGCTGCAACCTCACTCTGTTCTCTGCAATGATCCGAAGTGAATTGGATTTATATCATTGGAACGTTTAATGTTGCAATCAATTTTGCCCCGATTGTATTTCAGCTTAAAGAAAATACTGATCAGAAAAACAGAAGGTTAAACTACAAAAAAAGATGCCAGTTTTGAGTTTCAGTTACTTTGGCAGATTTTGGTGGTTATCAAATGAATCCAACGTCATGGCTGTCGTCCTCTCATCTTTAAGGCATGGGATTAAAGCAGGAAATCGATCTCCAAGAGACGGGTCACTTCCTATTCATTATGGAATATCTTTCTTTGACAATATACAATATCTGCTCAGTTCCATTTATAATGCTTCATGTGGAATATTAATAGAAATCTTTCAAAACTCTGAGTTTTTCTTTCGCGGGATCTTACTCAGCTGCATACGTTTCGGATATTTCTTTACATTTAAAGCCGTCCAAATTAGACATCGTTTCCTCGCACCTTCCACTCCCTACACCCCACTTTTACACTTCTACCTGGCCACAGGCTGTCTCTCTTCTGGTGAAACTCACTGCTTCTGTATCTCTAAATGTGCCTTTCCAAATGTTTTGGAAACGGATTCTCTGAGTGACAGAAATTCTGCTCCCACATTTCTTTGTCCGACATCGATGGTTTTCATTTCCTGACGTTCAGAAATTTGTGAACTTGAAAGAGTGAATTTACCAACTATTTACTCTAACCAAACCTCACATACTCTGGAAAACTTCCATTCGGTTTTCCTTGGTTCAGTTTCAAATTTTCCAATACCCACATAAATAAAATTCCGTCCCCATTAAACGCCTTCAGCATCGTCTCTAATGTCTTAGCAACCCAATAAACGCTGACAGTGTCCTCTTTGATAGAATCACAGATTCCCTACAATGCAGAAAGTACAATTCAGCCAATCGAGTCTGTAGGGACACTCTGAAGAGCATCTCAACCGGCCCACCTCCCCTCTTTATACCCGCAGTCCTCTGGCTTGTGGTTTCAATTAAACCTGTTGGAATAAAACCTGGCATCGTGTGCGTTACCAATGGCTAATTCACTTAACTGACCGAATTCACTCCCTGGACACATAAGCGCAATTTAACATGACCAATCCACCTAACCTACAGACTTAACAGCAGTGCAAACCACTGAGCAAATGTACCATCACATTGAACACTATCTGTATCATGTGTAATGGCTTTACACATTGGTAACTCAGCCGAGTGAAATCAAGCTGCGCCCATCAACCCGAATTCACTGTATCCAAACGTGGTTCTCCACTGTACAACCTCATTAGTGCTGCTGGAAATGTTTCTGAACTCAGATCTGAGTGGGATTGCTTTGTTTTCTTCCTCAGATTCCTGCTTTAAATAAACATGTCAGTCAGGAACAACTCTATAAAATGGTTTTCATTCCTTCACAAACACAATGTGCAGTTTGCACAACTCACGTGTTTGCACTTTCACTGACATTCTCTTTCCCCAGGAGCTGCAGTCCTTCCCCAGGTGATTCACATAGCACTGTCCTTGCTGTGACATATCTCATCGAGAATGGAAGGCCAGGCATCAATAACCTTCACTGGAGAACAGAGCGACAGTTTTCAAACATTTACGATGCCCCCAGCGGAAAATTGAGCCCCGTGACAGGCGGGGACACTAACCACGATACTGTGGAGGACAACGACATCGAAGGAGACCCTTCAGCCTGTTGTGGCCTCAAATGTTCAACACAACTGCTTAACGACCTAAATCAAGTTTTCCATTGTTTAGCCCAGAGTCTTACATGTTTTGGCATCACAAATAACCTCTGGTCCAGATCAGTAAAAGCTGCTACATGAGCATTGATCTCACAACATTGGTAACCAAATGGATCAACTGGTCTTCATGTCCCGATCGTGGGCTTGGGGCACGTTCACCCAGCAACAGTGACCGCAGCAGCACAGACTGAATGGTATCAATGTGAGAGTCAGTGTTAGATTTTGCAGTGCCTTAATGAAATAGGAAATGACTCCACAACCACATGATGAAAGAGCAGCGCTCCGAAAGCTAGTGCTCAGTTAAACCTGGTAGACTCTAACCTGGTGTTGTGTGATTTGTAAGTTTGTACACCATTGTCCAACACCGGCGTCTCTAAATTACTGAAAAGGGGGTGTGGCACGAAAAGTTCAGTTAGTGATCGTAGGAGGGAGAGAAATCTCGGAGAAAGGGTGGATTTGAATTCTGACATATGAAACAGATGTGAGCGAGCAGAATTTGAAGAAAAAGTGTCATCACCTTGGAGAAAATTACCATGTTTAAACAACTGATTCCTTTGTGTCTCACAAAAGCTGGAGCAGATAGAGCAGTTACTGCCATGACCCAGATTCGAACCGAGGTTACTGCGGCCACAACGCAGAGTACTAACCACTATACGATCACAGCATCCCACATGCAAGCACACGAACCGTGCCAGTCCAGTAGCATAAGAGATGTTAGGCAGAGCGCCAAATACACAATATCAGTGCTTAGCGAACAGCGGCAGATATGTGGGAACTCAGAATGGGCTGACCGTTTAATATCGGTGCCCCCAGAGGCTGCGGTGATTCCGTCATTAATATGCTGAAAGCTGAGATAAATAGATTTCTCCAAAACATCAAAGACTCCGGGGACAGTACAGGTTTTGTTGAAATGTATACTTCAATAGCAATGCAGTTTAACATCGGCTCCTTCACCGGTTTCCCCCCACAAGGCAGTAACCACTACTGCCACATAGTCCCAATTCCCAGCCCCAGAATCAGTGGAACTGAGTGGCGCAGTCGCCAAGATCCAACTTGAAGTCGGGATGGGAGTGAGGTCGCAAAGATACTCGATGACTCCGTTGATACATCCGGTGAATGCACGGTATTTCTCTGACGGTTTAGAGGCACAAGCAATTCCAAGGTTGGGAATGCTCCTGGTCAAAGGGATGGGGGTGGGGGTGGCGGGAGCAGAAGGGAAAATTGGTTCCCGTTTATGATGACATAGCAATCTACAGTGCATCGCGCTGAGACAGCTGAGTGCCACAATTGGAGTGTGGGCGGCTGGTTTAAGTTTGACTCTGCTTCACGATCACCCACTTTCCTGGAGTGAATTACTTTCACCATCTTTCTTTCGAAGGGTTTGATATCTCCCTGCAGTCTGCGGCTTTCCTCCTCATGGTAAATTGCATGACTAACTGTTGTATGATCTGCACACTGCTAAATCACGGCCACGACAAATAAATATGTATCATTGATATATATGAGAAAACAGTGGAACTCACAGCAGGCATGCTTCGTAGGTTTGCAGGCAACATCAGAATTGTAGACAGTGAGAAAGATTATCTAAGATTCAAAAGGATCTTAATCCAATGAGTCGATGGACTGAAAGATGTAACATGGAGTTCAATCTGGATAAATGGAAGGTATTGCATTTTGGTGCAACAACAAGAATAGGGCTTTGTATAGTGTTGGAGAACACGGAGGCTAGGGGTACAGGTACATAATTCCTTGTAGTTTGCAATGCACACAGACAGGATGTTTAAAAACCATTTGACACACTTCTCTTCATTGCTCTGTCCTTTGTGCACACGAGTTGGGACGTTATGTTGAAGTTTTGCAGGACATTGATGGGGCGTCTTCTGGAATATTATGTCCAATTCTGGTCCACCAGTTGTAGGAATGATATTATTCAGCTGGAGTAGGTTCAAAAAAGGTAGACACGCATGTTGTCTGTGGAAGGTTTGAGTTAAAATGAAAGGCTCGATAGGCTGAGATTATTTTCAGATTCGAGATTGGGGTGCTGGAAAACCGCAACAAGTAAGGCAGCATGCGAGAAGGAGAATCAGCTTTTCACGCAAGTATCATTCATCAGGCTCTTTCCCGAAACGTTGATTCTCCTTCTCCTCAAATGCTGCCTGACCTGCTGTGCTTTTCCAGTACAGCACTCTCTCGACTCTGATCTTTCATATGCAGTTTTCACTTTTTCCTAGTTGAGAATGTTTTCACTCTAGATTAGGGGTTTGAGCGGCGAAGTTTATGAATTATTGAGAGGTAAGTTAGAGTTAACGATAGCTGCCTTTTCCCAGATTGGGGATTTCAAGGCGAGAGGTCATATGTTTAAGAGAAAAAGAGAGACATTATGAAAAAGACATGTGAGACATTGATTTTAGAGATTGTGTTTTCGTGTGCAATTAACTTGCCGAGGAAGTGATGAATGAGGATGCATTTGCAACATTTAAAGGAAAATTGGATCCATCAATGAATGGGAAAGTGGGATTTTTAAAATAAAATCTTTTCTTCCATGCATAGTACATCAGTTATTTCCCAAAGGACATTTAGGAGTCAACCACGATATTACACATCTGGACTTTCATGTGGGATAGAACAGATGACTATGGCAGTTTGCTTCCCGAACTGGCATGAGTGAATCAGGTGGGAGTTTCCACATCAACCGATTCAGGTCATCAAAAAGTCTTCAAACTCCACCATCTGTCCTACTAGGATCTGAACTCTTTGCCCCCAAAATGTTACCTGGGATTTGGATTAACAATACAGTAGTAAAACTAAAAGGGCATTATCACCGCTCAGCGGGTACAGGAGGAGGCAGATGTGACTAGATTAGTTTGGCAGTATGTTCAGCATGGATTGGTTGGTCTGACCGGCCTGTTTTCATGCAGTATGACTCTCTTACTGACGCTATGGAACAGACAGTTGGTTGGGATATGCAGCCGCATGGACAGCATAATCGAACTCCTTATGGGATATATAATCCTGCTGGAATCTCCGGAGGAAGCTTTGCTCAGTGATCCCTTCCCACACACGGGTCTGGTTAATGGCCTCTCCCCAGTGTTACTGATTAAATGAGGTTCCATTTCTGTGGTTAATTGAATCCCTTCCAGCAGTTCGCACATTGTCCTGCATTCTCTGTGGTATTGGCATCCTTTTTTCTACCCAGAGTGAATGATCCTTTCAAATTGTGTTCACACAGATACAAATCCTGTTTTCCATGTTGTGAATATGTTTTCATTCTTTCTCATTCACACACAGGGTGTGAGTAAGACTGGTCAGGACAACATTTATTCTTTGCCCCTTGTTCGTTGCTGCCGGGCTGCATTACAAACCCGGGTGCGATCCCAGCCTCGGGTCTCTGTCTGTGGGCAGTCTGCACATTGTCGGTATGTTTACATTTTTATTCCTTCCTCTGACCAAAGATGTGCCAGTTACAGAGATCAACAAAGGGAAATGCAGGCTTATGGAAAAGGAAATATCGTGGGGTCTGGTGGGATGCCCTACGGAGGGACCGTGTGGACTGGAACTGCCGAATAGCCTGCTTCCCCACACGGTGGGGATTCTTGAATTAAGGGTCAGCTAATGTTTTTCTGGTCCTGGAGTCTCTCGTAGGCAGGACTGTGTAAAGATGGTAGAATACCTTGCATACGGGACATGAATGAGTGCGATTTCAGGAAATTAATGCCATGATCTCTGTTCCTGAGGTCAGGCTTTCATACTAGGTTTTATTCGTCGAACTTAAACATTACCAGTTCGCTGTCCAAGTCCCTAAGGAGAACTAGTTTAAAATATCACCCCACACCACCTTCTCCATGTTGAAGTTTTTACTGTGGGAAGAAAGTGATTCTGAGCTGATGCAAGCAAAAGCAGCTGCCAGCGCCAGTGTCGGAATCACTGATCCAAATAGTTTTTAAACCCACCCCTGCCAAGTTAAGGGCTCAACACGCTCCCGTTGTGCCAGTTAGCTATCTTAGCAAGATGCACTGTAGGTCGCTATGATAGTATAAACGGGGACAAGTATTCCCTTGATCAGGAGCATACTCAACCTAGGAATTTCTTGCACCTCCATACCATCATAGAAGGACCGCACTGTCACCTATTGCATCACTAGAGACAAAGAGTAACTCCGCACACTCATTCCCATCCCCATTTCCGGTTGGATCTGGCTGGCTGTGCCACAGTTTCGCTGACTCCGAGGCTTGGAACTGGTATTAGTTCCCAGCACAGGTTATTGCCTTGAGGAAGCTGGTGAAGTCGCCGAAGTTAAGCTAAAATGCAAGTGAAGCATACATTTCAACAATATCCTGTACTGTCCCCCGGATCTTTGATGTTATGTCGAAATCGATCAATCTCAGTTTTCAACATTCTCATTCAAGGAGCTCCACAGCCTCTGAGGACACGAACTGAAAGATTCAGCTCATTCTCAGTTCCCACATGTCTGTCACTGTTAGCTGAGTACTGATATTGTACATTTGTTGTTCTTCCGAACATTTCCTGTCCTAGTATACTTATTGCTGCTTGCAAGCATCCTGTTCTGTAGTTGCTGTGATCGTGGTAGTCAGTATTTTGCATTGTGACCCCAGCAACTTCGGTTCGAAACCATATCATGACTCTAAGTGTTCTCTCCGTTGTCCTTTTTGTGACACATCGTAAGAAATTACCTTCAAATTCCGCTCTCACGTCTATGCGTTTCATAAATCAGAATTCAAACACACCCATTGTCGGTGATTCCTATCCTTCCCACGATCATTAAACCTCCTTTCCGTCCCTCCTGCCATTTCTCTGAGGCCATGCACAATCTCTCACTCTCTTTCATATTTATACTGTTCTGTCCGTGCTGCGGTCACTGTTGCTGGGTGAATCCTACCATCGGGGACTCCAAACAAGTAGATCCATTTGAATATCGCAGCTGTGAAATCAATCCCCATGGAGCAGCTTTTACTGACATAGGCCAGAGACAATTGTAGCGATAGGCTCATGGAAAAGACCCAGGGCAGTTTTGGTGAAAAGAGATTTTTTTGAAAAGATCAGCTTTTGTGGCTTTCTGCGTTGGCCTTGTGGCAATTTCATAGGACTGATAATCCAGAGAGCGTGGTAATAGTCTGAGCACTCGGGCTTGAGTCCCACCATGCCATGATTGTAACATGTAGATTCAGCAAATATCTGCAATGAAGAATATAATGACTATTATAGATCCATTCACATTTGTTGAAATAAAAAGCATCTGTTTCACTGATGTCATTTCAGGATGGAATCTGCTGGTCTTACTTGGTCTGACCTGCATGTGACTTCAGACTGATAGCAATATGGTTGTGTCTTAACAGCGCTCTCTGCAATTCGGAATGGGTAATGAATTCTGCTTTTCCAGAATCGCCCTCATACTGATACAAAAATTTTTAAACAAATGCTCATTAGGTTCAAGCAAGAGTGTTGTGTGCAGTTTTGCAAGTCACATTATCGCAGGAATGTAATCACACAGAAAACATTGCAGGAGATATTTACCGGGATATTGAGTGGGACGAAGAGTTCCAGTTAGGAAGAAAGACAGTACAAAGTGGACTGTTTGTCGCAGTGCAAAGGAGATGTAGAGGAGACATGATTGAGTTAGGGAAGGGACAGGGTTAACTGAACGAGTTTCCCATTGATGGAGGGATCGATCAGCAGGGGCCAGAGATTTAAGGTGAAAGACAGAAAGGTTTGAGAAGATGTGCGAAAATGCTTTATCAGCCAGTGGGTGTTGGAATTTTGAATACACTGTCTGCATTGTTCAGAGTGACAGACACTGTTATAGCTGAAAATGTGTTGATAGAAAAGCGCAGCAGGTCAGGCAGCATCCAAGGAGCAGGAGATTCGACGTTTCGGGCATGAGCCCTTCTTCAGGAAGAAAGGCTCATGCCCGAAACGTCGAATCCCCTGTTCCTTGGATATTGCCTGACCTGCTGCGCTTTTCCAGCAACACATTTTCAGCTCTGATCTCCAGCATCTGCAGTCCTCACTTTCTCCTAGACACTGTTATAGCCTGAATAAACATTCAGATGTGACCATGTGATGTAACGATATATAACGCTGTAGGATAAACATTGTGAAATGGGACTCAGTTCATTAGGCAGCTGTTTTTGACAAGTGTGGCCACAATTGGTTGAAGGGCCTCCTTTGACACTCTTGTTCTCGGTAGTAAAGTAGTTAGTGTCCCGCCTGTCACAGGGCTCAATTCTCCACTGGGAACAGTGTAAATATTTTAAACCTGTCGCTCCATTCCCAAGTGCAGGTATTGATAGTTGTCCTTCCATTCTCGATGTGGCATGTCACAGGAAGGACAGTGCTGCCTAAATCAAGGTAGGCAAGGACTGCAACTCTAAGGGAGGCAGAGTGTCAGTGAAAGCGCAAACACGTGACTTCTGCAAACGGCACATTGTTACTGTGTTGGAATGAAAAGCATTTGACAGTTTTGTTCCGGATTGAAGTGTTTATTGGAAGCAGGATGGTGAGGAAGAAACAGCGTAAAAACATTCAAATATGAGTACAGAAACATTTCCCGTAGCACGAATCAGATCGCAAAACACAGAGTAGCGTTTCGAAACATTGAATTTGGGTAGATTTGCTTTGATGAGGCAGAGTTACCAGGGTATAAAGCCATTAAAAACGATACAGGTTTTGCTCACAATGATTGAACATTGGCTCAGTAATTCGCACTGCTGTTCGGTCTGAGGGTTATGTTGAATGGCCAAGTTAAATTGCCCTCTCGTGTCCAGGGAGTGAATTAAGCAAGTTTAATGAATTAGCGGGGGCAAGGTCAGAAGTCACAGGACGCCAGGTTATACCCAACAGGTTTATTTGACATCACAAGGGAGAGGGTTGCCCCTTCATCTGGTGAAATATAAGGGAATAGGAAGGAGGGCTAGGTCTGGGAGAGTTGCTCTTCAGAGAGTCTACACTGGCTTGATTGACTGAAATGCTATTTCTGCACTGTAGGATTCTGTGATTCTATGAATTAATAATGACGGTGTTTACTGGGGTGTAAAGGCATTAGAGAAGATGCTGATGGGGGTGAACTGAGGATGAGATTTTATTCACTTGTCTTCTTGGAAAACTGAGAACAGTTATCCCTGAACCAAGGAAGACCTAATGGGTTTTGTTCAAGTTATGAAATGTTTGGGCAGAGTAAATCCCTCTCTCAAATAAGTAAACATCTAGTTATCAGGTATTCAATACCTTTGATAAAACCTTTGAAGGAAAAAGAAATGATGAGAACAGAATCGCTGTCACTCCGATAATCTGTTTTTCAAAATATTTGGAAAGGCACATTTCGTGACATGCAAGGAATAAATTTCACAAGGAGAGAGACAGCGTGTGGGTAGGTAAAGGTGTAGGGATGGGGTGAAATCGGTCAGAAGCTTCGGGGAAACAATGTCTAAGTTGGTTGACTTTAAATGTAAATACATTTCTTTAATGTGTGCTGCTGAATAAGATTCGTTTCCAAAACTCTGCATTTTGAAAGATTTGGCATAATATTCCACCTAAAGCATTATGAATGAACTGAATGAATTTTTATTTATTGATAAGTGAAGATATTACATAATGAATAGGAAGTGACCAGTTGCTTGGAGATGAACTTCCTGCTTTCATCACATGCGTTCAGGATGTGAGAACAAACACCAAGATTTTTGGTCCATTTAATACTCAGTGAATCTGCCAAAGCAACGAGCAACAACAGGTAGGTTTTCTGTTGCACTTTAACTCTGTTTTTCTAAGCAGTATTTTCCTTAAGCTGAAAAAAGTCAGAGCAAGTTTGAATACTACATTAATCGTTCCAATGAGACATATCTAATTCACTTCTGATTATTACAATGAACATTGTGAGATTTCAGCAAAATTAAAATGGAACGAACAAATCAGCATTTCTTGCAATTTCATCCAATTCAGGTTCAGACATATGAGAAAGGCCATTGAGCGACAACATCGCCTTTATTCCACTTCCCATGGCTGCTTCTTCACGTGAGAGAGAATATGACTGAAAAAATTATGAGTCAAACGTAGGTGTAAATATGACGGAAAATTCTTTTCCTGTTTCGTTCTCAGTTCTAACTCAGAATGTATCAATGCCAGCTATTCATTCTGACGAGCATGGCTATTTATTGGAATTTGCTGTTACTATAATTCTGGTGAAAGCAGAAACACAATGGTGTGGATTCGATTCCACTCTGGAAATATCTCATCCATGACTTTTACCATATGTAACCTGATGAGGTCACATGTCACCCCACTACAAAATGTGCTGAGGAGACCCAGCGATTATGGTGATGGATAATTATACCGCTGTGCTCCGCATTCACGGGTTCGAGTCACACTCTGGTTGCAAATTTTACGCACGGCTCCAGCAGTTTTTCTTTGTACTTCACACTCTGTTCTACACTGCATCGAGAATCTTGTTCTTGCCCTTCACTGCACTGGAGATTCACAAATAATCGACACAACATTAAAGTCAAAATGAAGAGTGAGAGCAGTCATTCTATTCAATTGTAGGTGAAATTGGTGTAATGGAAAGGAACGCATTTTTCTTTCCATCCTACATTCTACCTTGTCTTTCTATGAATTTACATCGAAAGAAAGAGAACAAAATAAAAAGAAATCGGGAGCACAAATTTATCCAGTGGGCTGTTCATGAGTATTTTAACCTAATACTTCACAGAAAGATCTCATCAGTTTTTCAAACAGTCACTCGGAATCAGAACCGCAGAAAATGTCTCCAATGAAACAAACATTTCATTCTTTCACAAATTCCTGCTGTGTGTGAATCGTACAATGAGCCATCATCCAGCGTGATCACTGACTTGCCAACTGTATAAGATCCAGCAACTTCCTTCAGCAATCACAGCTTCTGTACACAGCCACCTGCGCTGTGCCCAGTGTCATTTGTTGCCCCCAGGTCACTGCACATTTCTTCTTCCTGAGTTTATGAGCCTTGTTCCTGATTTGTCTGATCTGTTTAATAAACCTATTCTATTACTTCATCCCATCCTCTCACAATTCTGAACTTATGAATAAAATAAGGCGTTAGACGAAATGTTCAACCAAGTAGAAGTATGCCACTCAGCCCCATGAGTCTGCTCAACCATTCAACGAAATCATGGTTGAACTGATTTGGAGATGCTGGTGTTGGACTGGGGTGTACAAAGTTAAAAATCACACAACACCAGGTTATAGTCCAAAAGGTTTAATTGGAAGTGCACTTGCTTTCGGAGCGATACTCATTCACCAGGTAATCTAATAATCTTGAATTCCTTTCTGCTCGACAAAGTTTCTTCATCTTTCTGATTAACTATCTGGCACAGTTTGATAATACCCAACCACACAGTCTCAACAGTGGTTACTGGAAAATGTCACAGATTCTTTGACACCTGAGCAAAAATTTCTGAATTGAATGGGCAATATCTAATTCTGAGATTATGTCCCCTGCTGCTCTCCTCTGAGCATAGGGTAAGCCACCTGCCCGTATCTACCCTGTCAAGATCCCACGAATATTGAACGTTTATAATTGTTATTATGTGATTATAAAGTTCCGCTCCTCCTCCTTTGTTTCAAGGAGAATAATCCCAGCCTAACCAATAATTCCACGAAGTTCTACTATATACAGAGTTAGCAACACGTTTGTAAGTCTCCACTGTCCCTTACCGCGTCCTTACATATTATTAAGACAGGTGGAGAAATTTCAGCGAGGAAACGGGTTGAAATTTCAGGCGCAGGCGGGAGTTGGAACTTGAAATCAGAAAGCGATTGGAATCAGATTGACCCACAGAAGGATCAAATACAGAGAAGATAACTCTGACAAACGAGAATCTAATCATATTCGATTGACATTCAATGGCTTCAATGTAACTGAATTCCTCCGTGTAATCGTCCTGGGAGCTAGTATTTAGGAGAAATGGAACCTGACTGCCCATATGAAGCAGTTGACGACAAAAACATGTCCGTCGGACGACTTTGTTTAATTATTAACTCAACTCTCGTCTCCGTGAAGCCTATATTGTCCGCAAGGCACAAATTAAATGTTTAACAAAAATGTCTCCATTGCTTAGGTGAGTGCAGCTTCAATGCCACTGAAGGAACTGGGCACCCTCCACGACAATGCAGTCACTTAACTGTATATTGTTCAACACCTCAATATTTATTCCCTTCACTGCTAAGGCACAATTGCAGCAGAGTGCACGACATAGACGATTCACTGGATTAAGTCATCCAGGCTTTGTTGACAGAACCTTCAAAGCTCAAAGACTGTACCGACTCTAAGGACAAGTTTGAAGATGCACTGAAAGTTCACAATTTGCAAAATACCCTCCAAGGCACAAACCAGCATGACTTGGAGAGGGATCAGTGGCAAATTCATTGAGTGGTGAGGTAGGTTGATGGGCAAAGATTTATATTTCAGCCCTCTATTTTTCATCTTTCGATTGTTAAAAATGTAGATTATTGCATGGACCAGACTTGTGCTCGTTCCTTTAGTTGTTTCCTAAACTGGCGGTTGCTAAAGATCGAATATCATCCACAGTCTGTGGTCAACAATAGAAAATATCCAAAAACCTCTTGAACAACTGATATCCCTGTCCAACAATCTTCAGAGATCTGTGAATGTCCACTCCAAGATTTCTTTGTTCCTGTACACCACACAGAATCCTCACTGTTATTGTTACTACTCCCCAAATTCACTACCACTCATTGGTCTGGATTCAATTCCATTCGCCATTTTTCCTTTCCAACTGATGGCTACAGCCCTGCAGTCCTTGACATTATTCATCATAGTCAACTATACGACTATGTATCGTCATTAAACGTCTAAATCATAACTGCTAAAAAAATTTGAATTATTGATCTACATCAGGAAAAAGTGGTACTTCACTGGGAACAAGTATCCAAACATGGTTCCCTGCTGCATGGGATGAACACCTGCCATGTTACAATCTCCAAAGGTGGCTAGCCCAGTATCTCACCCCTTCATTTGCAAATGACACAAAGATTGGTGGAGTAGCCAGAAAACATAGGGGACTGTCAAAAATGAAGGGAAATATAGATAGACAGAAGAGTTGAGCGCAGAAGTGGCAAATGGAGTTCCATCCAAGCAAATGAGAGGTGATGTTTTTGGGAAGCCTAATTTTCGAGTCAAGTATACAGTAAATGGAAGAGCCTTGGGTAAACTTGAGGAGAAGAAAGATCTGGGAGTTCAGGTCCTTTGTACCGTGAAGGTGACTGCACAGGTGGATAGAGTGGTCAAAGGGCATATGGCATGATTGCCTTCACCGGATAGAGCATTGAGTGTAAGAGCTGGCAAATCCTGCTAAATTTGTACAAATGTTTGGTTCGTCCGCGTTCAGAATACTCTGTTCAATTCTGGTCGACAAATTACCAAAATTATGTGGACGTTTAGGAGAGAATGCAGAGAAATTTTACACAGATGTTGCTTGGTATGGAAGATGCAAGCTCTGAAGAGAGGCTTTACTTCTGCTTTCATTAGAAAAAACAAGACTGAGGGGCCCTGATTGAGGTCTACAACATCATGAAGGGTACAGACTGGATGGGTAGAGATAAGCTTTTTCCCAAGATGAGGCATTCAATAATGAGAGGTCACGCGTTCAATGAGAGAGGTGAAACGTTTAAGGGAGATAGACATGGAAGGTATTTTACACAGAGGCTGGTAGGTGCTGGAATGCGTTGCCAGTAGAGGTAGTAGAGGCAGGCATGGTAGATTCATTTCTGGTGCGTGTGGACAGATGCATGAGGAAGTGAGGAGCAGAGGGATACGGATGCTTAGAAATTGGACGACATGTTTAGATAGTTGATTTTGACCGGCTCAGGCTTGGCCGTCCAAAAGGCCTGTTCCTAGGTTGCACATTTTCTGTATTCTTTGTTCTTCTTTGTTCACTACACTACCAACTGTGGGATACAGGTGAAGTAGTGTTACTTCTGCAATCATAATTACTTATGCAAAGTAAATGAACTCACACCAGTGCATAATTGTTTCAACCAAAAGCTGAGACAACAAGAATGAAACCTATGTGAAGGAAATATATAATTGTTTTCATATTAGCTAAAATGTGCATACAAGAATGAAAGGTGCCTGCAAGCAATGGTAGATGGTACAGACACATAGATAAGGTGCTGTGAGGATGTAGGTTAAGCCAGATATGCTTGTACAAGCAGTAGGTATAAGCATTTTTTCCCATTTCTGCAGAAACAGAAAACAAACCCCAATTAAAAGGTCGTAAGGTTCAACATGGTTGGGGAAAGGGAGGAAATGTCACAAGTGGGGGAAATAGATGGCAATGAAGGAGGATATACCTAACAGTTGCCCACAGCCAGGATGTGGTGAAAAGGCCACGTAAAACCTATACTTTGTTATGCAAAAGGCCGGATACGGCAAGAGCAAAACAATAGTAATAGGCACCGGGTTTGGAGTCGTGAATCTTATGTACTTGCTAAACTCTGCGTGTCTATTTCAGGCACCACGCTTGCAAGCGTATAATAAACATACTGAGTGCTTCAGATCATGTCTCGCACTGAAATTATTGAAGTGAGTGGGCTTAGTTTCTCACAATTGGAGGATCGTCCGGGATATTCTTCTATCGCCAGGGGATGTAGCTGGCCCTGGACACTGGGAAGATGTCTCCCAGTCGCAATTGAGGAACGGTTTCTTGTCCTGGTTTTGTCTGCTCCCTTGGGCGTCTGGTAGAATCCCACAAGAGGGACATCTGAATCAGACAGTGAAAAGAAGTCGATAAAAAAAACATGAAAAAAGGGGCCAGGCAACTGTGCACAGACCAACGTAAGAAAACTGACTTTTAAGTATTAACTTGGTGGCCGGGAAAAGGGTTATATAATTGCTGAGGGACTGATGAGGACCTTGAGAAATAGGGGGTAGGCAGAGTAAGTCGAACTGTCACGGAGTAAAGAAAGAAAAGCATCCTTGCTGGGGAGGATGTTGAGGGAATGGACAAATAACACTTGTACAAGGGAAAGAACCAATCCTTCATCCAGCTGTCTTCTGGCCAAAGTATGATTCGGATGAGGATTGGGTATGTCAGTATTCAAATTTGTATGTCAATAAAAAAAACAAACCTTTAGCCAAGAAGAGGCGGACTATGTGTCCTGTTGGAAAGGCAGTTTGGGCTTGATGGTAGTAAAGACAAAGGATTCCCCCTCTGCCCCACCCAGTCCCTGGGGTCCTTTTGCTGCTTGCACCTCCCCCAGCCGCGTCATAAAATCAGATTAGGTGAAAATGGCGGGGGATGGGGGCGAAGAGAGACAGAAAGACAGGGACAGGGAACGGATGAGCCACAAGAGGAGAACAAAGGGGCGGTGCACAGGGATGTTGTTGTTCCCAAGCCTCAATCCGCAATAAAAGGAAGGGAAGATAAAGTAGATGTAGAGGAGGCCTCTGGTGTATTTACACGAAAGCCTAAGCGGGAAAAAACCAAAAACAAATAAAGGGGCAGAATATAAAGACTTATCCCCTTCTGGAGGTACCAATAGGGGACAAAGAGATTTGGTTTGTGAGTGCCCCCCTCACCAGTGGGGAGGTCAGAACATTTAAAAAGGAAATGAAGGTTCTGGTTGAGGATCCAGTAGGGTAGTGTGAACAAATTAATAAATTCTTGGGGCCCAGTCTGTATACATGGACTGAGTTAATGTCCATTTTGAATATATTATTTACTGGGGAAGAAAGAGGACTTATACCAGCAGCAGCCATTAAAATATGGGACAGGAAACTTCCCAGTGGGGATGGGAATACTGGACAGGGAGAGACAGAGTTTCCCCTCAGAGATACCCAGTGGGAAAATCAAAACCTGGAGCATAGAGAAGAAATGAGGGAATTGAAATACCTGATTCTCAAAGACATAAGAGAGGCAGTTCCGAAGTCGCAGAATTTGCCTAAAGCCTTTGAAGTTAGAGAGGAGAAAGATGAGACTCCCTCAGCTTTCTTGCAAACATTAAGAGACTCAATGCGGAAATATTCTGGAATGAACCCTGAGGACCCAGTGGCACAGGGTCTTTTGAAAGTACATTTTGTGACAAAGGCATGGCCAGACACAGAGAAAGATACTGAAGATAGAAGGGAGGAGCGAAACACCATTAGATGAATTGTTAAGAGAGGCACAGAAAGTGTTTGCAAAGAGACAGGATGAGAGAAAAAAACAGAAGTCAAAAATGATGGAAGCTACGATTGATGAGGTAGTTAAGAAAAGAATGGAACCAATAGTGAGCAACGGAGCGATGGGCGGCAGTATGTAGGACAGAGGAAGAGGGAGAGCGAGAGGAAAAGGGGAGCATTTGATAGAGGGTTCGGGCGACAGACGCAGAGATGGAAGTCTCCACAGGCAGGATGCTATTATTGCAGAAAAATCGGGTATTTTAAGCGGGAGTGTCCTGACCGACAAAGGGAAGAAAGGCAATTCCACTTATGAATTTTGATGAAGAATAGGGGTGTCAGGGTTCCTGCCCCCGGGGGCCACCAGGAACCCTTGATAAACGTGAAGGTGGGACCGTGTGGGGAAGAGGAAGTCTTCCTAGTAGATACAGGGGTAGCATGGTCATCGCTGTATTTTAAACCAAAGAAAGTAGGAATGTCAACACGGTCAATTACTATTTCCGGCGTGAAAGGGGAAGGATTTACTGTTCCAGTATTTGAAACTATGATGATAGAAGGCCCTAGGGATACAGTCACAGGGGAACTGTTGTATATCCCCTGATATAGGAAGTAACTTACTTGGGAGAGATTCAATTATCCTCTTAGGACTGGAGATTTGAAATCAGGTAAAAGAAATAGTTGTACAAATGACAATGTTGACAGAAGATGTGGAGAGAGAGATAGACCCTATTATATGGGCTAGAGAAGGGAATCATTGAAAAATACGGATCCGTCCCCTAGAAATACCTTTAAAAACGAAATGGGACGTTGTTTATGATCGACAATATCCCATTTCCATAGAAGGCAAACGAAGACTGCAGCCAGAAATTGAGGGGCTAGAGATGGACTGTTGGAGCCATGTATATCTCCTTATAATATCCTGATTCTTCCAGTGCGAAAGTCCAATGGAACCTATTGGTTGGTGCAGGATTTGAGAACATTGAATCCAATAGAACAGGTCAGGCATCTATACGTTATTAAGTAAGATCCCTAATGACCACAAATGGTTTAGTGTGATAGATTTAACTGATGCCTTTTGGGCTTGTCCCTTGGCAGAGGAAAGTAGTGTTTTTTCCTTTGAATGGGAAGATCCCAAGACAGGACAGAAACAGCAACACCGGTGGACCGTGCTCCCCAAGGGGTTCATGCAATCCCCGAATTTATTTGGACAGATGTTAGAACAAATATTGGAGAAATTTAGCAGCCCCAAGGGAACTACCCTGTTGCAGTATGTAGAATGACCTCTTAGTAACAGGAAAGAGAAGAGAATGCGTACTAGAAGCCGCTAAAAGAAATAATAAATTTCCTGGGTCAGCAGGGACTGCGAGTATCTAAAAACAAACTACAATATGTGGAGTGGGAAGGGAAATACTTGGGACGTCTAGTTATTGAGGGAAAGCGAAAGATAAGCCCAGAACGGTTAGAGGGAATAATGGGGATTCTGCTGTCCAGGACTAAACGGGAATTACGTAATTTTTTTGTGTTTAACGGGATATTGCAGATTGTGGATTGATGTTTATGCTCAAAAGACGAATAAATTATATCTCAAACTATTAAATGAGGAACCAAAGTGTATAAGTTGGGACGAAGAGGAAAAAGAACTATTTTAGAATTCTAAAGAGATCTGATCAATGCAGCATGTTAGCCTTGCCTTCTCTAAATAAACCTTTCCAGCTCTTTGCTACTGTAGATAGGGGAGTGGCTTTGGGAGTATTAACCCAGACGTGGAGAGGAATGAAACAGCCAGTAGCATATCTTGTGAAGCTATTGGATCCAGTATCCCGGGGTGGCCTGAATGTGTGCAGGTCGTGGTGGCCACTGCACTGTTGATGGAGGAAAGTAGGAACCATAATGGTAAGCACACCACACCAAGTGAGATTGATCCTAAACCAAAAAGCTGGGCGATGGTTGACAGACTCGCGGGTTCTGAAATATGAGACAATATTAATACAAAAGGATGATCTCGTGTTGATCACGGACAATTGTTTAAATCCAGCTGCCTTTCTTTGGAAAGGGGAAGGAGAATCTCCTCAGAATCCAGAGCACAACTGTCTCGACATTAGAAAATCCCAAACTAAGGTCTGCATGGACCTGAGAGATGTTCCGCTTCATGCAGGAGCCTGACTTTTTATAGATGGATCATCCTGGGTGACTGAAGGGAAAAGACATAATAAGTATGCAGTTGTAGACAGGACGACAAGTAGTGTGTTAGAGGCAGGAAGGTTGCCGAATGGATGGTCAACTCAGACCTGCGAACTCTATGCATTCGAAAGACCCATTAGGGCGTTAGAAAATAAAGAGGGAGCAGCACACAGTAACTCTAAATATACATTTGGTGTTGTGCACACTTTTGGAAAGATATTGCACGAAAGAGGACTGATAAATAGCCGGAGGAAGGAATTAGCACATGAGGAGTTGATTAAACGGGTCTTGGAATCCCTATTACACCCCCGTGACATTGTGGTAGTGCATGTAAATGGTCATCAGAAAGGAAATGAACCAGAAGTTAGGGGGAACAGATTAGCCGCTAAAATGGCTCAGGAAGCAGGCCTGGACCCACCAGGAGTTCTGATTCATTCCCTAATACCCATTGTCCCTGATCCCCACCAGCTCCTATATTTACTGAAAGAGAAGAAAAAGAATTGAAAGATTTTGGGGCTGGAAAAAACAGCAGACGGGCAATGGATGTTACCTGATGGAAAGGAAATGTTAAACAAAATGATGATGCGAGAAATTATGGCTATCCTACATCAATTCAGGCATTGGGGAGTACAAGCAACGAATCTTTTCGTTCTTAGGGAATATGGATATAAAGGAATATATACAATTGCTAAATAAATATGTGAGGCATGTATAATATGCACAAAGGTAAATAAAAAAGTCTTGAGAAAACAGACCCTGGGAGGGAGAGACCTAGGATTGAGACTGTTCCAGAGTATACAAGAAGATTATACTGGACTATCCAGAGTAGGAAGTCGAAAATATATGCTGGTCAGAGTAAATCATCTATCTGGTTGGATTGAGGCATAAACCCTAGCTACCGCCACTGCACGTGTGGTGTCTAAAACAATATTAGAGCAGTTAATTCCCCGATATGGGCGAGTGAACCGTATAGATTCCTACCAAGGAACTCATTTTACCTCTAAAGTGCTACAGGAGATAATGTAAGTATTGGGAATTTTCTGGGAGTTCCATGCTCCATGGCGCCCACCATCATCAGGAAAGTTTGAGAGAATGAACCACTCAAACGACAGCTCTCTAAATTGATAATAGGAACCAGACTCCCTTGGACCAAATGTTTACCTATAGCTCTCTTGCGAGTACGAACAACCCCAAGGAAAGATTTGGGACTATCTTCTATGAAATCATATTTGGATTACTTTATCTGAGAATGAACAGAGAATTAACAATTCCCAAAACTAAAGACTTGTTCTAAAGAAATGTATACTGGGCTTGTCCGCCTCTTCGTCTCTCCTCAGAAAACAGGGTTTATTGGCACAGACTCCGCCCCTTGAATTCACCGTTCATCCCATCCTGGCAGGAGATTGGGTCGGAGTAAAATCTTGGACAGAGACTAAATTGCAGCCGGACTGGAAAGGGCAATATCAGGATCCTTTGATTACCGGAACGACAATAAGGATGGCGGAGAAAGGCTGGAATCACTCCACTCGGATCAAAGGACCAGTGTAATCTCCAGTTGAGGAAGAAGTCTGGACAGCCGAGTCAACGCAAGACCCGCTGAAACTCAGACTGAAGAGACTTTGAGTAACTGATTATACAGTGGCGACGCCAGCTCGGGATTATTTCTGTAGGATTGTGTGTTAAGTTTTTTTGTGCTCCAGCACAATTTTTACAATGCTGAGGGTGCTTAGAGTTATGATGCTCGCTCTCTTAGTATTGGGATTTTGTCAAATATCATTTTCATATGTGGTATTAACGATACCTGAGACTGATAATCGGCAAGGAATAGAGCTGATGCATGTAGTTTAGTAAATTGAAGGGATGTAGATAATCAGAGACAGTACCGCAGTTCTGAGATACATCTTAAGTCATTTGGGGATGGTACTTGGTATAGTGCTCATGTCACAATACACCGTGCCGCCTTCCAATCACCTCTCGATTGTGCCAATGAAGAGTGTAACCCAATATACCTAATGATAAAGAAAACCACATGGAACAAAGCAATTCTCGGGGTGACAGAGGGGGCGGGGGGCACCTATGAGATACAATTAGATGAAACATTTGGGATAGAAATGTAAGCAAAGGGGAAGGATTTCTCGGGCTGTTGTTTTCAAATTAGCGTGGGACAGGAAAATGGGCAGAACTATTGGATAATAAGGTACAACCTTTCACCCCTCCTGATGTTCCTAAAGTAGTAAAAATTACAGAGATAAAGGACATGAAACAGACCATCGAAATAGAAACTGAATATGGGGATGCAAATGCCTGGTTTGAATGGGTAAAGTGTACTGTAAAAGTTCTGAACAAGAGCAATTGCTATGCATGTGCTTCCGGTAGACCAGTGGCCCCGGTGGTTCCCTTTCACTTGGATGGAAGCGAGACAGGAAGGGCATGCAATATATGATCGCCCTGTAACAGGATAATACTGCATGGAATGATAGTAATTGTACCTTCCTATCTCTGATGCTCGCACCCTTGGAGAAGAATGGTTCAAAAGCACCCTTACCCCCACCCGCCCCCCGACCCCATGTTTTCAGCCGCAGGCGGAAATTACACGACGTGTGTGCATAGACAAGGTACAAATAGGTCTATAGATTTGGGTGAGTTGAAAGTATGTACAGAGATTTAGAATGTCACCGAAACAGACAAGGGAGGAAACTAATCAGCACCAAAGCCTCCCTGAGGGGATCTGTGGTGGTAAAGTCGAGGCAAAATATTGAGACCCACCCTACCACCAGGTTAGAAAGGGATATGTGCAATTGTACAATTGACAATTCCATTTACCCTGGCATTTGAGAAGGCAAAGATAGTGGGGGAAAAAGGAAGGAGTAAGAGATAATTGTTAGTCACTTCTTTCGATGACAGTTTTTATCTCGATTCTATAAGAGATTCTCAGAGGGGACCTGATGAGTTCAAGGGTCGTAATCAGATTGCAACAGGCTATTAGTCAGCTCTCTTTTGGTTGTTACCAATTAATAAAAATGTAGATTGTATAAATTACATTTTCTATAATCAACAGCGATGTATAAATTATGCAAGAGATTGGGTTAAAGGAATATCAGAACAGCTTGATGCGACAAGCAGGATGGCATGGAAAGCAGAATGGCCCTTGATATGATTTTAGAGGAAAACGTCTGTGTGTGTGTGATGTTAGGATGAAGCTGTTGCAAATTTATTCCTAATAACACTGCATCTGATGGTTCAATTACTTGGGCGTTAGGGGGATTGACTACCTTAGCAGAGGAACTGGCTGATAGTTCAGGATGAGACACATCTCTCATAGGATGGCTTGAATCCTGGTTTGGATAATGGAAGGGGATGGTGGTTTCCATCCTTACTTCCCTGATAGTAGTTGCCGGGGTATTGGTGGCCATTGGCTGTTGTATCATGCCCTGTATACGAGGACTCACCCAAAGACTGATTGAGACAGCCTTAATAAAACAGATACCCCGAAAAGGCAATCGAGCAGAGGAACCTTGTCGATTAAATAATGAGGGGATGAGTGACACCAAGATGGATGAAATCTCCGGAATGATGCTTGTGAATTTTGGGGACAATGCTTAAAAGAAAAATGCAAAAGATAACAAATGGTAATTAAAGAAAAATGGGGAAATTGTGGAATATGGGTAAAGTAGTGTTACTTCTGCCCTAATAATTAATTATTCAAGGTAAATGAACTCACACCAGTGTATAACTGTTTCAACAAGAAGCTGAGTCAACAAGAATGAAAACTATGTGAAGGAAATATAAAATTGTTTTTGTATTAGCTAAAATGTGCATGCAAGAATGAAACGTGCCTGAAAACAATGGTAGATGGTACAGACAAAGAGATAAGGTCCTGTGAGAATGTAGGTTAAGCCAAATCTGCTTGTACAAGCAGTAGCTATAAGCATCTGTTTCCCACTTTTGCAAAAACACAAAATAAACCCCCAATTAAAAGGTCATAAGGATCAATATGGTTGGGGAAAGTGAGGAAATGTCACAAGTGGGGGATTTAGATAGAGGTGATGGAGGATATACTGAACAATGGGCCACAGCAGGATGTGGTGAAATGGCCAAGTAAAACTTGTACATTGTTATGCACATGCCGGATTAGGCAAGAGAGAAACAATAATAATGGGCTCCAGGTTTGGAGTAATGAATCCTATATAATATAGGTATTTGCTAAACTCTGTGTGTCTTATTCCAGGCACCACGCTTGCAAGCCTCTAATAAACATCGTGATTGCTTCAGATCTTGTCTTGGACTGAAAGTATTGAGGTGAGTGAGCTTTGTTTCTCACACTCTTTAATTTAAATTTACTGTGCGTTCTATTCACTCAAGTTCTCATCTTAATTGCTCCTCGTTTTCTTCTTAACTTTGAGACAAATCTCAAAATTCCGGGCACAATAAAAGCGATATGAATTATAAATTAGCATCTGGACAAGAGAACCAATGAACAGCTACATAGACGTCTTGAACATCCGAGATATTTGAATGAAAAAGCAATGCCTTCCAAAAAAATCTCTGCACGTCTGTATCCTTTTTCAATTCAATAATCCTGCAAATAGCTTATAATTGTCAGTTGATCTGTCTTAATGAGTATCTAATCAATGTCATTGTAAACCACTGAAAAAATTAAAACTTTTATTTATCAAAATGCAAAGATTCATTCTCAATTCGTTATTAAAACAATAAGGGAACCATATTTTACTTGTCCACTAAGGTCATGTGACCTGTCGCCCATAATTGAACATTCTAAATATTCCTAAAGCTGGAGAAATTGGAGCCGAAAAAGCCAAACTAAATCAAGCATTAGACAAAATAATCAGCTCCAGAAAACTCTGGAAATCCCGGTCAAAGAGGTCACAGAGGTTCCAGAGATCCAATCCCAACCAGCCCGAGAGTTATGCTTTGAAGAGTTTTAAGCAGACTTACTAGCACCATGACTTGCAGCCAATGCCTGAGCGTTATACACCTCGCTTGAAAATGACGACAAATGAAAGGTGTTTGCACAAAACCCATTGAATGCTTAGAATCCAAAATTTTGGTAAAATGTTGTGAAACATTTCCCAGATCATGGAAATCACCTTAACATTATTAAAATCAAAGTACTCGTAATGGTCTTCAAGACCACCCAATTACTGTTCCGTGAGAAACATTTTGTACGTGCCTTATTGTTCTCCGGATGAATAATCACAAGAAGCATCACAGTCTCACTAGATCCAAACATATGGAAGAGAAACCTTATTATAATTTACACACTACATCTTTCCTAGACCCATGATGACACCTTATTTCTGATGACTGAGGGTACTACGCTTAACATGTATCGAGATGAAGCAAGTCCTGAATATAGGAATCTTTTTCTGATAAATTTCCAATCCAAACATTATGATAAAAATGTAATTGTGGCTCATTGCATTGTCAACACATCCCCATTAAACGTATTTATCTGTTTATTCAGAGACAATATTGAAACAAATACCTTGACAAATGCTGTTGACTGTATGTTTCTGTAAAATAAATCTTCCTTATTGACTTATTTTCTTTAGAATTCTGACTCATATGTCTAAATATTGACGATAAGAAAAATTGCATCAATTAAATACAATGCAGCATTTGTTCTTATTATATATTGTATTTCTCCAGAAGAAAAGCTCAGAAACCAAGTATAGAAATCTTGAAGATCTGAGAATTTTGAATGACAAACCATTTCTGATCAACGTTCACAGAATGTCTAATGTCTTGCCATATCATCATGCCAGAATTTGTATTCTCAGCTGACAGATTAAGAAATACCTATTCAACATCAGAGCAAAGCCGTTTGGCAATATTGAATCATTTACTTTGCAAAGGTTCTAAAATTAATTATCAATTCGTTGTCATTCCAAAGATCAAACAATAATTCAGTTTAGGTTTTGTAACAAACATCGTCTAATTCACATTTTAATTTAATCCATTATTTCTTAGAGTCAATAATTAAAAGGAATAATAGTTCTCTCATTCCAGGTCAACACAAACACAAACTAACTAATGGTTCCCCATCCAACAATCACAGGTAATATCTCTTCCCTTCTAATTTGAATGTACACAGAAATCATTGGATTAATATTCGGCCTTACATATTAAATGACGTCTGATATTTTTTGAGTTTAGATTACTTACAGTGTGGGAAAAGGCTCTTCGGCCCAACAAGTCCATACCGACCGGCCGAAGCACAATACACCCAGACCCATTCCCCTACATTTACCACTGCCCCTAACACTGCGGGCAATTTAGCATAGCCCATTCACCTAATCTGCACATTTTTGGACTGTGGGAGGAAATCCACGCAGACGCAGGGAGAATGTGCAAATTCCACACAGTCAGTCGCCTGAGGGGGGAAGTGAAGCCGGGTCTCTGGTGCTGTAAGGCAGCAGTGCTAACCACTGTGCCACCGTGCCGCCCATTACACTCCAACAAATGCTGTTCATTTTTACATATGATGGGCAGCTATATGAGATTTCGTTAGAAGAGTTCGTTTGTCAGAAATAGTTATTATTTTAAAGTTACTAAGAATATTAAACAAAGGTTCTAATTACAGATTCCTGAGAATCATAGGGGTAATTTGTAACTTAATTAGATACATGTAACCAATGCGTATAAAAATATTATAGAAAAGCATTTAGACTTAGATGTGCAGTTAGCTAGTTTTAGGGATTAACTTCAAGGTATGATGTTGACTGCCCATTAATTATAAAGTCCTGACAGTAAGAGTAGCTGGATAATTTCACACAATGTAATGAACATTGTAACACAAGTCAACACAAATCTTATAGCAAGTAAGTTAAAACTAACCGTCTTTTGTATTTCTTTGTACATATATAATTAGGACAGTGAACAATATGAGAAGTAATTGACTTTGATAAAATAAAGTATAATGAACAGCAGAATTCAAAATGTCCCAACTGATAAGGCATCCTGAGAGGCCAGAGGGAGTGCAGGAATAACTTTGGAATCTGCATTGATAAAATGCGTGGAAAGATCGGAAAGCCTGGAGATTATCGTACCTGTTAAACAACATGAGATGAAAGGAATTTGGGAATGTCCGTTTGAATGTCCACCTGCGATTATGTGTTTGAATTGGGTGAGGAGGAGAGGGTTCTAAGCACATTGCATGTGGCCATTGTGATGCAGAAAGTCCATAAAAATGCTGCTTTTTACTGGACATGTTACAGTGTGTCATGGATCTCCCTTCCGAGATTGGCCTCGGGGGATGACGCCTGCATTAACTGGTTGCTACATGAGCAAACATCTTCCACATGCCTGAGCTCAGCCTCCCTCCTGAGTCCTCATTCCCTGTCAGGGGGAAACACTTCTACAGCTTTGATGACATTTCAATTCAATACAAACATTTATTGTGTGTGAAATGATTAATTTTCATAATAAAATTGCTTTGCATTTGCTTTTTTGGAGTACAAGAAAACAAATTGATTATATCCATTTCTTCTTTAGTTCAACCAACAATAAGTTTTAAATTATTGTGAAGACTACAATGGAGGAAACGGAAACGAGTCTTCCGCTCAAATGTCAAGTGATGTGACTATTTCTTTTTTTCAAACCATGTGCCCTCCAAAATGATTTTTAATTTCGTTTCATTACAAGAAAAAATGTTTGGAAATGTTGACAATTTCGCTTTTCCTTCCATGTTAGTAGGCGGTGAATAATAATCACACAATTATGAGAATTCCTTTCCGTACCAAATGTCATTGACGCTACAGTTTGTTCACAATAATAGTCATTTTCATGGCCTAAAACTTTTCCTCTTAATTCTGAAATAAATATTGAAATCTTTATTGTG
Source organism: Hemiscyllium ocellatum (assembly GCF_020745735.1). Classification (NCBI taxonomy): domain Eukaryota; kingdom Metazoa; phylum Chordata; class Chondrichthyes; order Orectolobiformes; family Hemiscylliidae; genus Hemiscyllium; species Hemiscyllium ocellatum. Next base: position 187,781 of record NW_026869054.1, read on the forward strand.
ATAAAAATTATATTAACAAAATTAACATGACTCTTCAAGAAAGCATATAACTCTTGCATTGCCTGCATTTTTGAACAAAATCTGCTTTTTTTCAATAGTTGCTGAATGATTTTTTCACACCATCCAGCTAAGTTGTATGCTTTAATTTTCAGTTTCTTACCCTTAATGAATATCCAATCAACATTAGAGCAAAGTGCTTTCAAAATATTAAGTTAATTTATCTGTCAGGATTACAAAGGCATTTATCAATTACAATAATTACACAGCAATTTAACTTAGACTTTGTAGTGTTTTTAAAAATTTCTTTCATTATTTCTTATTGTCAATACTGTTATTTTAATACCTATTTGTTCAGGCCAATCCAAATACAAAACGACCAATAATATCCCTTGCAAAATTCTTTGTAAATATCTGATTTTTGCTCATTTGAAAGATTACAATTACATCAGCCTTTGAAATTCAGAGAGCTCCAGTTATCTTTCCCTACAATACTATTCTTCATTTCTATATATTACTCAGTCTAATATCAAGATGAGATGTCTCATTATTCTCAAATTCACGAATATGATTTTTAAAATCCCTTTGTTGCTAATATGTCTTATATACAATAATTGTGCAATCCAGTAAGGGGTATAAATGTGGAATTATACTTCTGTACAATAAATACTGCAAAGACATTGCAATGTGCAATCTCTCAATCATTGTGAATATTGTATTTATTTTAAACTTCGAAACATTTTTGAAATGATTTGATTATAATTTACTTCGATGCTGACATTTACTGTATATCCAATCACAATATCAGTAGATTATAAGGAGATATCATCGTTCATTCCAAAACTCACAGTATCTGCTATATACTTTATTCTGGTCACTAATAGCAAGATGTATCTAATTCGACTCAATCAACATTCCTCGGAAAATATTTGAGAATGTTGCAGTCATAAAGCTGAAATATACAAAATCATGATAGTCATTAATTTTCTCTTGTTCTGTAGATCTTAGTTAAAACGACACATAGAATTTTATGTTCCAGTGCTATAAATCTGAGAAAAGTTCAATTAATTCTTTAGTAAAATAAACAAATGTCACATGATATTATTTATCATTTTTTAATTACTGGTCAGTTTATGAATTGTGTGAGATTTGATTTTAGCTTTCCAGTCATTTATTTATATTGAATGTGACATTGAAATGGTGTGAAAATATCAGGTTGTGTTCATTTGAAAGTTGGATTTGCCAACTCTCACTTATCCCATTGATTGCTTGATGGTTTAAGAACGTTTCACTCAGCAATCGTAGTAAATATAAAAAACTGTCAGATTTTAAATCAGATCATTCGCACCCAATTATCAATCTGTTCCTAATTCATGTAAATATCTCAATTTTATTGAAACCAATGTTCACGCTAAACAGTACACATAAAGCTACACAAAGACTTCCATCACCATCTGATTATTGTTCAGTAGAATAACCTGAGTAAGTACCTTATTGCACCTGAAACCAATGACAACAGTAAGCATTTGGTTACTATTCCATGCAACAAGTGCAATTGATATCTTCTATTTCAGTTCAGTAGTTACAAATGATTTATTTTGCTTAAAACAATGCTTCTACTTTATCAAGGATATTGACTGTAATACAATCATGCAAACAACAAACGTTTTGTCATTCTAAAAATCTTTAAGTTTACTCATTTTAAATTTGTGTGCAAGAGATATTTCAAATTACAACAATTTTTGTTGTATAATTCAGCAGACCTAAACTTTGAATTTGGGAAAGTCTCCATTTTTGCTAAATGGAATTCGTTTTCAGTTTATATAACACTTTAAATGACGTTTTTTTTTGCCAAATCACGCGTTCTACAAAATGATTCTTGGTTTCAGTTAATTGTAAGAAAAGGACTGCTTTGAACACCTTGATTCTTTATGTCTTTTCTATTCCAACATTATTCATCACTGTACAATAATGACACAATTATTATAATTCCTTTATGTACCAAATGTCTGCATCATTTGTTCACTTTCATGCTCACTTTCATTATCTATTAACTTTCTTTCAAATTTTGACACAAATGTCTGAAATCTGATCATAATATTAATTGTCTGAATTAAAATAACATGTCTCTATGTGGAAACCATTTGATAGAAATTCATACTTATTGTGTTACCTGTATTTAGTAAAGAAAAAAAAAGTTCTATAATCACTGAATGGCTCATTTTTTCTTCAATTCATAAAGCTAGTTACTATATTGTATTCCACAATTTACCACTTTTAATAAATATTCAATCAACATAACAGCAAAGTGTTTTTGAAATATTGAATCATTTTATTGCTCATATAACAACATTATCAAGTCATTGTCATGGTAATAATTGCACAATTATTTAAGAAAGTCTTTTGAACAAGTAAAGTGAGATTCGCATTTTAATTTAACCAATTGTTTCCGAGTACCAACACTGCAATATGAAACTTTATTTTCAGGTCAAGTTTCCCACGATGGATCCAAGGTCTTCCCATCCAACATTAATTGTGAATGTCTAATGTTTGCTTATTTGAATGAACTCCATAATCACAGACTTTACATTCACAGACCTGCAATTAGTTTTCACTGCAATAATTCCTGTTTGTTTGCACATATTCCTCAGTCACATAGCAAAACGAGATTTCTCATTATTTCTAAATTCATTGATCGAATATTATAATTCAGTTGTTGCTCATACCTAATAATCATTCAATTTAGGATTTGCTGTAAATGTGGAATTACAGCTCTTTACATAAATAACTAAATATGTTGCAGTGTACAATCTCTCAATCATTGTTAATATTAATTCTTATTTTACCCGCGGAAACACAGTTGAATTCATTTAAATATATTTCACTTCGATGCAAACACTTATTGTACTTCTAATCACAATAAGATTTAAGTATTTTCATGCAACAAAATCATGTAACATTTCTGCGTTTTGTAAAGTCAAATGAAATAGAATTAACATCTCTGTATTGTTTCATTAAACAATGACAATGCATTTTGAAGTTTTCGAAGTTGAGCATTTTTGCAAAGAAGGGATGTTGTCTTCAGCTGAATAATCGCATTGAATGACTAATTCACAGAATCTGCTGTTTATTCTCTTCGAGTTCCCAAGCAACCAATTTAACTAGTTTTGCTGGTTCTAAATTCCTGGAAAGTATTTGATATTGTTGCAGTCTTAAAGATGCAGAAGTCAATGTGATTTCACTGATTTCTTTTAGTAGAAAGAGCGTAATTCAAACATTTCAGGCACATAAATTGCTATTCTGCAGTGTTACAAAGATGGAAAGCAAGACAATTTCTTCATCAGTGAAATAAACAAATGTCACTTCCCGTTATTCATTAGTTAGCTCATTCCCAAATTTGTAATTAAACAATGCAATTCACCTGAATATTGTTGTGTCCTTTGATCATATTAATTTTCTAATTATTATTCATTTGTGATTTGTTAGAGATTTTTATTTTTTGTTTTGCACGTCTCTTACTTATTTCACTTCTTGCATGGGGGCTGGGCATTGAGAACAGAGGATCAGTGGTTAGCACTTGTGTCTTACAATGTAATGCAAATGTGTTTGATTCCATCCTCGGCCACATGTTTGTGTGGAGTTTGCATGTTCTGGTTTTCTCCCACAATCCAAAGATGTGCAGATTAGGTAAATTGGTCATGCTAAACTGCACGTTCTGTTCAGGGATGTGTAGGTTAGGTGCATTAGTCAGGATAAATGTCCAGTAATCTGAGAGCAGAATAGTGCTGAGTGGATTATTCTTTGGAACCTCAGTGTAGACTTGTTGGGCCAAATGGCCTGTTTCTACACAGTAGTGATTCCGTATAATTAGAATTGTGTTTCGCCAAACAACACTGACATTTTAAAAAAAGTTGCCTTTAAAACTTTTCTTTAGCATTCAATTGTCAATCTTGTAAAATATCTCAATGTTACTGAAATCAATGTTCAGCAAAACACTGCACGTGAAGCCACACAAAGTTCTTCATGACCATCTAATTACTGTTCAGTGGAATAATCACAGTAAATATCATATTGTTTCTGAGATTAATCACCATTATCACAGTAAGGATCTAGCTATCATTCCCTCCAATAAATGCAATCGTTGTCCCTCTGGTATTTCAGTTCAGAAGTTATACACCACACTGGTTGTTCAAAGCATGGTTATTCTTTATTATGAATGGCCGAAGGTTCTAACGACAAGAGTGTTGTTCGATCTGATTTGTTGCATGTTCTCAAACAGGTTTTCTCTATAAATATTGCAAAAGATGTGTTAACTTGGTCTTGTTCAACTGCTGATGCTAATCTTTTCAGTTCATGTTCATGAAACATATTTGGAGAAAGTGAGGAAAGCTGAAGCTGAAGATCAGAGCCAAGAGTGTGGCATTGGAAAAGGGCAGGCACATCCAAAAAGCAGGAGGATCGACCTGTCTGGCATTGAGCCGTCATCAGAAAATATTCCTGATGGAGGGCTTATGCCCAAAACGTAGATTCTGCTTCTCTTCGAATGCTGCCTGACCTGCTGCACTTTTCCTGCACCACGTTCTTGACATTAGAAAAACTTGTCTGAATATTCAGAGATTATACTAAAAGTTGCCTTTGTCAGTTTAATTTACTTTGCTTTCTATTCACTAAAGTTTTCATGTTAATTGTTTCTCCTTTTCTTCTTAAATCTGATACAAATCTCAAAATACTGAACACATTAAAATTCACATGAACTATAAATTTGGATTCTCGACAAGAAAACCAATGGAAGGCGAGATAGAATTCTTGAACAGCTTACACATTTAAATGAAAAAGCAATGCCTTCCAAAAAATGTTTGCCCATCTGTATCTCTCTTTCAATTCAATAATCCTGCAAATAGTTTATAATTGTTAATTGATCTCTCTGAATGAGTACCTAATCAATGTCAATGTAACCAACTGAAACATTAAAAACAGATTGATATCTGGGTGTTACAGATCTTATTTGAAGTCAACACATGTTTGGAATTTACTCGAATTCCGCCAGGAAACATTATTGAATCATAATACAAGAAATGAGATATGTGAGAGATGTGCAAACCTTATTTTCAAATGAACAAACTCCAATATTTTCAAAACATTTCAATCTATCGGTCAAAATGAACAGGTGAATGGAAAAATAAAAACAAGTTTCTGATAATTCATAAACTGAACAAAAATCACAAATTCACTTTGATCAAAGGATAGAGTAATATTTAGATGAATCACAACATTTAGTTGCAAAGTAGGTAACCAGCTGACTGACAAGTAATTGGTGGTTGCATTTGTTAGTTAACTGAAGAAGATATCAACTTTATTTCAAACTTATAGCACGAGAGAATAATGTTTAATGTGTTTCAATTGTTTGGACTTGCCCCTTTGCAACAAATAAAGATCAATCTCATTACTTAGACATCGTAATCTTTAATTCTGCAAAATTTTCAAATATTCTCCAGGAACTTATAAGCAACAGAATTAGATACAGGTATCCCCACTATCCGAAAGTAGAGCGTTATTATGAAACCTCACATAAACTGAAAAGGGGCAAATCAAAGAAGCATTAATTTATATGGGAAACATCTCCCCTTTTTTGTAAAAGAGAAAATCCTCTTCAGATTTCTTTCTGTTAGAGAAAACAGGGACAGATGTAAGTCTTTAGTAAAAGCAAAGTGGCGAAAGTGAAGTTTTCAATACATATTTCTTGGTAATCTGGCACAAATAAGTATCAGATTTTGTGATTATTGATATAATAGATAAACGCAGATCTAATGTTGAATTGAAAAGCAGTTCAGTCTGTGCTTAGGTGGTCTCTACTCACCATTCAGATATCTCTTGATATATATCTAGTGAAGGTGTGATTTCAAATCTTCTCTTGGGTATAGTAATAGAGATACTGCCACAGCTTCACAAGCTCCTTTTATAATGTTCCCACTCAGCACGGGCAGGACTGCAATACTTTGTTTAATGTGGTTACACAAATGAAAACGAATCATCTGTTTATTGTAATAATTCGAATGGGAATTAATTAGGTAGTTTCTGTGTGTAATGGACTGGAAATTAAACAAAATTTTACAATAACAATACAATGGTGGTCTTAAATAAACAGGAATCTCATGACAATTCTTTGAAAGACAAATTGATAAAACTGCGTGATCATTGTACTTTGATTTTAAAAATGCAATTTCCCTTCCTTTCAAGAATGTACAACTTCCACAAATTAAAAAAGACAGTCATCGATAAAGAAAGGAACAAGCAGATGTTAATTTTCTTTTCTGTACATAAACGTGCGAGGAATTTTAAGTAAGTTATATATATGTAAAAATGAAACTCTTATTGTGCTTCGAAACACAATAAATGTTAGCATGAAGTGAAATATAATCAAATCAATTCAACTGTGTTTTCTCAGCTAAAATACAGCTCAATATTCAAAGTAATCGAGTGATTGTACACTGCAATATCTTTATATCAATTCAGTGCTGAGATATAATTCCACATTTATACCCCTTATAGTGAAGCAAACTTGTGCCAGGAGTCAGAGGGGATAGGGGAGGTTCTTAATGAGTATTTGCTTCGGTATTCATGAGGGAGTGAGACCTTGTTCTTTGTGAGGACAGCGTGTAACTGGCTGATATGGTCGAACAGGTTGATGGTAAGGCGGAGAATGTACTGAAAATATTGAAAAATTACAGGGATAGATGTCTCCTGGGCCAGAAAGGATATAACTTAGATTGTTATGGGAAGGGAGGCAAGTGATTACTGTGTTTTGACAATGATCTTTGCATCATCACTGTCCACTGGAGTCATACCAGATGATTGGAGGGTGGCAAACATTAATCCCTTATTCAAGAAAGGCAATTGAGATAATCCTGGAAATCATCGATGAATCAGTCTTACATCAGTTGTGGACAAATTATTGGAGAGGATTCTGAGAGACAGGATTTATGATTATTTGGAAAAGTATTGATTGATTAGAGATGGTCAGCATGGCTTTGTGAGCGGCAGGTTATGCCTCACAAAACTTATTGAATTACTTGAGGATGTGACAAACACATTGGTGAGGACAGAGCAGTGGATGTGGAGTATATGGATTTTAGCAAGGTGTTTGTTTAGGATCCCCATGGTCGACTCATTTAGAAAGTAATGAGGCATGGGATACAGGGAAACCTGCCTAGTTAGAGAATAAATTCGCCGACACATAGAAGACAGGATGAGATTACATAGATAGTTTTCAGCTTGGAGCACGGTGACCAGTAATATTCTGAAGGGATTAGTTCTGGGACCTCTGCTCTTTGTGATTTATATAAATGACTTGGATGAGGAAATGGAAGGGTGGGTTAGGAAGTTTGCCAATGACACGAGGGTTGGTAGACTTGTCAATAGTGTGGTGGGCTTTTGTAGGTTGCTAGAGGACATTGGCAGAGCTGGGCTGAGAAGTGGCAGATGGAGTACAACCTGGGAAAGTGTGAAGTTATTCATTGGGGAATTTCAAACTTGAGTGCATATTTTCGGATTAATTGCATGATTCATGACAATGTGGAGAAACAGAGGGATGGTGGGGTGCACGTCCATCCATCACTCATGGCTGACATCCAAGGTGATACGTTTATTGAGACGGTGTATGGTTTGTTGGCTTTCATTCGCTGGGAAATTTAGTTTAAGAGCTACAAGATTATGCTGCAGCCCTATGAATCCCTGGTGCGACTACGCTTGGAATATTGTGTTCGGTTCTGATCACCTCATTAGACATTGGATGCCGAAGCTTTAGAAAAGGTGAAGATGAGATTTACCAAGATGCTGCCTGGACTAGAAGGCACGTCTTATGAAAAAAAGGTTGAGGGAGTTGGGGATTTGGTCATTGCGGTGAAAGAGGGTGAGAGTTTACTTGATAGATTTTTAAAAGATGATGAGAGGCATAGATAGAATGGATAATGAAAGAGTTTTCCCCACAAAGTGGCATAATTTTAAGGTGAATGGGGGAAGTTGTGGGGAGATGTCAGAGATAGTTTCTTTATAGATAGTGGTGGGTGCGTGGAATGCACTGCCAGTGGTGGTAGTAGATTCAGATCCATCAGGGACATCTGAGTGACTCTTGGATAGGCACATGGATGATAGTAAATGAAGGGCATGTTGGTTAGTTTGATCTTAGAGTAGGATAAAATTCGGTACAACATCGTGGCCAAAGGGCCTGTACTGTGCTGTACTGTTCTATATTCTATGGAATGAAATGAATAATTATTATATATTAGCAACATGTAGATTTTCTATTAGCATACTTAAGAATAATGATAAATTTCATCTTGCTGCTTGACTGTGCTATCTGCAAAAATGAACAGGAATTGTTGCAGGGAAAAATAATTAGGTTTTTCTCAATTGATAAGGCTGGGATTACACAGATCATTCAAATGAGCAAAATTCACATTTTCAACAGTGATGTCAGAGATAGTTTCTTTATAGATAGTGGTGGGTGCGTGGAATGCACTGCCAGTGGTGGGTAGTAGATTCAGATCCATCAAGCACATGGATGATAGTAAATGAAGGGCTTATTGGTTAGTTTGATCTTAGAGTAGGTTCATTCAACTCAGATACATATGCTTCCTTTATGGTTCTGTGGGTGCTCACTAACTCATTTCCTTCAGTTTTATATCAATTTCACATTGAATGTGAGGGTGGGAATGGATTTGCAAATATGAATACTCCAACCAAAACCCCTCACAGGTCAGGAACTGTTTTTGCTACTTTCATCACTCACAAGGAACAGGAAAATAAAGGTTCAGTCACAAATCTTACAGGAACGTAGCGGTTATAATCATCAGGAAAGGCTGAACAGCTCAAAACGCTTTTCTCAAGGAAAGAGGAGGCTCAGAGAAAACAAGTAGAAAGCTTTGTGTCTGTGTTTTCAGAGATTTGAAGTTGAAATCATTGGGTTGAAAGCATGCTTCATTGTCCCAGATCATCAAAGGTGCGATCTAAATGTGCATCTTACTTTCTATCTGTCTGAGTTAACAATCAGATGGACAGGTCAATGTCTGAGTGTATTACCAAATCCCTGATTGAGTCTGTCTCCCCCCACAAATTCAGGTGTCTCAGCACTCACTGGGTCACGGAGAAACTCTGTCGTTACAATGAGAACTGTCTTTGCTATCACCGCTCCTCGTGCTTCCACCTAATCCCCACTTCCCTTCATTAAATCCCAGCTGCCTCTAGTCCACCCACATGGACATGTTGAAGAGCATGACAGGAGATTGGATTGAATCCGACAGTTCAATCGACAGAATGAAAGAGGAAGAAGGAAATAAAAGGTGATTGCGGATCCCAGCGGATACAGACTCCAGGATTAATCCTTGTGGGCATTCCCGCAGTAATATGAGACAGCATTCCCTGGTGAGAGTTAAACCCAGGAGGCAGGAGAGGGAGCCACTGAACATTAGCAGGTTTGGTGCAAACACAGGAGGTTTGTTGTCAGTAACAGTGTGTTAGACATGGAGGTGAAGTGAGCAGTGAGGGGAAATGTTACCGAAAGCTGCAGATGGACAACTTTCATTGGAGCAGGAGGAGGCCATTCAGCCCCTCAACCCTGCTCTGCCAATCATGATGATCATAGCTGATGTGTGACCTAACGTACAATTTTTGAAACCCTTTAATTTCATCAATAAACTCCTCTGCAACAGGCAAGATGAGTATTGGCAAACTAAACATCTGCAAATGCTGGGAAATCAGAAATAAAAACAGAAATTGCTGGAAAAATTCAGCAGATCTGGCAGCATCTGTGGAGAGTGAACCTTTCAGGACCAGTGACCGGTCAGGTGACCAGCTGCAGCTGACCATTCTGCCTGTTCTGGAACAGGTTCTGGTGTGAGGGGGATGAGACTGTCAATAACAACTGAGAGAAACAGGAGGAAGGGCTCAATCAGAATAAGGAATTCACTTCCCCCTCCCAGTGGGACTCTCATCGACACAGTCAGACTGCGGAGAGGCTGCTCACCTGCCTCACTTACGGGAAGGGATTTACTCGATCTTACAATCTGCTGAGGCACCAGAGATGGCACAGTGAGTTTAGACCCTTCACCTGCTCCATGTGTGAGAAAGGATTCATTCAAATCTCTCACCAGTGGAGACATCAGTGAATTCCCACTGGGGAGAGGCCATTCACCTGCTCAATCAGAGGATTCACTCTGTCCTCTGACCGGTTTAAAGACCAGCGAGCTCACTCTGGGGAAAGATCATTCACTTGTTCCCAGTGTGGGGGGAGGTTCACTCAAATGCACCACCTGTAGAGACCCCAGTGAGCCCACACATAGGGGAGGCCATTCAGATGTTGTGTGAGAGAAGGGATTCAGTGATTCATCCTGCCCACCGAGACCCCAGCGGGTTCACACTGGGTCGGAGCTGTTCACCCTTCTGTGTGACAAGGGATTTTTCTGAGTCTTCAACATTATTGAGAGACCAGTGAGTGCTCACAGGGAAGTGGTCATCCACCTGCAGGACTCTGACTTTGATGTTACTGTTCATCAGAGTCAGGAGTGGACCTTGTACATGATGACACTGTTGGAGTATTGATGTTGTTGTTCTTAACCACATTAACTGGGCTGGAGTTGACTGAACTTACATTGCCACTTTCTAAACCTCAGGATGTCTCTCTGGGCAGGATGTCTCTACAAACAGCAATGTGACAATGAGCAGGGATCATCTGTTTTGATTTAAGTTGTGATTATAGCACTCCTGCTTCACAGCACGAGGTACAAGGTTGGAGTCCAGCCTTGGTCAATGTGGATTTCCCACATTCTCCCCATGATAGTGTGAGTCCCCTCCAGATGCTCTGGTTTCCTCCCACAGCCCAAACATCAGTCGTGCTACCTTGTCCACAGTATCCAGGATTGTGCAGACTAGGTGGATCAGCATTTGGAAATGCTGTGTTACAGGGATGGAGTGCAGTGGTTCAGATGTTCTTCTAATGGTCGGTGGGGTTTGACAGGCCAATGCTCTCCTTCCACACTGTCGGGATTCTATTCTATGATTGACGATAATGGCTACAGAGCCGGGTGTCCTTGGAGAAGGAGCATGTGGTGTGTATCACTGCTCTCGATGCCTTCAGATAGAGGTGGGCACCGCAGGGGATATAGTGCTTTATCCACACCGCTGCTCCCTCCCCACAACTCTACTTTAATTTAGTCCCTGCTCACTCTGTCACTTGTAAAGGTTTGCTTGGCCCGGAATGGGCTGTGTTTGGAAATATTCAATTAGTTACACAAATGGTTTACTGCTGGTGATTATATGTCTAGATTAGAGTGTTGCTGGAAAAGCACAGCAGGTCAGGCAGGATCCGAGGAGCTGGAAAATCAACGTTTTGGTAAAAGCCCTTTTCCAGCACCACTCTAAGCTAGGCTCTGGTTTCCAGCATCTGCAGTCCTCACTTTTGCAATGCTGGTGATTATATGTTAACCAAAAGCTAAATGGCGTAATGATGATTTTGATAGTGGGAAGGTTGCTGTGATAATATTTCTGGTCAGAGAAATGGGGAAAAAGAACGCTTCGCAGCTCACAGAATGAGAACTGAAAAGCAGTTAAATCAAACCAAAGGTTCAGACAGGGAGGGAATATATCCCTGGAGCTTGAGTAGCTGGAAAGTGAATAGATAGAATTTTGTTTTACAGAGGTTTAAAGTTTTAAAACTGTTATACTCAGACAGTTTAATTTATTTTCATTAATTTTATTTGCTTTGCAAAAATACTTTGACAACATGTTAAAACCAAAATTTGTAAACCTTGTGTTAAAGATAAATGTTAAATAAAATCCATCAAACCATCGCTCAATGAAAACTGTTGTGGAAGTATAATCTCCTGGAGGATCCCTGCCCTGCCCAATTCTTCCTACCTGGGCTCCATGGCTATATATATACCTGGGAGATATCAGCAGGAGGCCATTCGGCCTTTCGATCCTGCTCCACCATTCAATGGGAAACAGCTGACCATCCAGCTCAGTCTCCTGTTCCTCCTGTGTTCCAATCCCCTTTCATGACTTTACCTCGAAGAACTATATCTAAGTCCTCCTTTGGTTTCACTGCCTTTTGTTCCAGTGACGTTGCGGTGTTACTGTGTGGGTGTAGGCAGGGGTAATGTGATGGTGCTGCCTCCTAGAGGATGCACTCAGCATCCCTCATCAACCTGCAGTAACATCAACTGGGTTTCAGCAACTAGAGATAGAACCCATTTCCAGGATATGGGCATCACTGGCTCAGCTAGCATTTATTCCCCATCTCTAGTTACCCTTGAGAAGATAGCAGTGAGCTGCTGTCTTGAACCATTCACAGCCTATTTGGCGCAGAGAGACTGACAATGCTGTGAGGGAGAGTGTGCAGGATTTTGGCCGAGTGATTCTCTATCTTTGGTTCTTCAAACATTGGGTAACTTAATCACAATCTGCACGAGTTTGAGATTTCATTCTGCAAATCTTCACCGTCTAGCACCCTGTATAAAGGAATATGTACAGGTTAGAAATTCAGAACAGACAATTCTAGTTTCTCTGGAATATCTTTTTTCCCATTTCTTCCCCCAAAGCTGTAACCCTCCAGCCCACTTACTCTCTCCCACCATTCTTTCCCTGCTACCCCCTAATGAACACCCTCCCCATTCTCATGGAGTTGCTGATAAACAGATCCATGCCACCACTTCCCGTCCCTGGTGAGACGCTGCACCCTTTCTGGGTTCATTTCCTTTCCCTTCAGTTGCTGCAAGTCAATAATGTAACAGCAGAATGAAAGAAAAGGAAACAGAAAGGAAGGTAGCAGATCCTGGACAGAAGAAGAACCTTCAGTCTGGGAGAATGGATCAGATCCTTCTTTGTTTCCCATTGATCGATGCCCAGTGTTATGACGAGTTGGGGATGGCCTTTGGCCCCACATGGGTGTAGTGACAGTTTGGTGCCGCACCCCCCCCCCCCAAAACCGATATGTTCGTCCTCCAGCCAATCACAATGTGAAGTGCTTTCCGCTATTTACCCCCAAAGCACATGCTCCAAAATCGGCCCACATTCTGTACATTTACAGTGCCAGGCTTCCCCATACACGTGTGGTCCCTGCCTCAGGGCTTGTGGGAGATGTTAGTCCCCATGAAACTACTGGAGACATGTTTTTAGATAGAGAATGAAAAGTGTGGGCTGGAGGGTGTTGTGTATAGGATCTCCATTCATACACGGGCTGTTACTGGATTTTACTGAGACATGTGCTTCCACAACCTGATTTCTGATGTAAAGAACATAGATTCAGCCAATTGCGGGGCGGGGAGGTTAATAAGGGGTAGCAGATTTTAAGCAGAGGTGGCTCAGTGGTTAGCACTGCTGCCTCACAACATCAGGGACCCGGGTTTAATTCTAGCCTTAGGTGACTGTGTGGAGTTTACACGTTCTCCCCATGTCTGCGTGGGTTTCCTCTGGGGGCTCCAGTTTCCTCCAACAGTCCAAATATGTGCAGGTTAGGTGAATTGGCCAAACTAAATTGCCCACAGTGCCCATGTATGTGCCGGTTAAGCCATTAACCATGGGAAATGCAGGGTCACAGGGAATGGGTGGATCTGAATGGGATGCTCATCATAGGGTTGGTGTGGACTCGATGATGAATACCCTGTTTCTGCACAATAGGGACTCTATTCTATTCTCAGGAAGAAGAATGTACTTGTCTCAATGTGCTGTGAATCTGTGGAATTCCCTATTCAAAATGCGGTGGATGCCAGGACAATGAGCAGATTTACTGAAGAGATACTGATGTTGAATTTGCAATGAGATGAAGGGTGAGAGAGAGCAGGTGGGAAAATCCAGCTGAGACCGAAGAAAAGGAATAATCTGCCATGGGTGGTTAAGGAAATAAGGGAGTCATTCAAATTGTAATAGAAGGCATACAAATTGGCAATGATCAGCGAGAAACTAGGAGATTAGAAAAACTTTAAAGATCAACAGAAAGCCAGATGGGATTGGGGATAAAAAGTGATGAGTAGCTAACCCGAGGGCCAGAATAGCAGTTGATACTGCTAGAGGAAATATGTGGCCTCTGTAATTAGATTAGATTACTTAGTGTGGAAAGAGGCCCTTCGGCCCAACAAGTCCACACTGACCCGCCGAAGCGTAACACACCAAGAAACGTTCTCCTACATTTACCCCTTCACCTAACACACAGTCGCCAGAGGCGGGAATTGAACCCGGGTCTCTGGCGCTGTGAAGCAACAGTGCTAACCACTGTGCCGCCCACTGGTTATTGAAGTACTTAACTGAAGAAGTCTATCATCATAGATATAGACATGATAAAGTTAAAAATTACGCCGTGCTCGGAAAGCTAGTGATTCCAAAAAAAAACCTGTTGGACTATAATCTGGTGTTGTGAGATTTATAACTTTGTCCACCCCACTCCAACACCATCTCCTCCACATCAGAATCCTGACAGACAATCCCACTGAAACTGAAGCGCCTATCAGGTACTGAAGTGAGCCACGGGGGGTGTGGGGGAGGGGTGCGATGTTAAAACACAATGTGCTGAATTGAACTGGACTTTTTAAACTGCCATTGCCATGGAGATAATCCTGATAAACAGATTCCATTCAAAGCTACAAACTTTGCTAACATGGACTTGGCTGTGTGGCAGTAATTTTTCCAGATGCACTGACATTTGAAATATTGTCCCCGGACAGAATACACACCTTTCCTTCCAGATGAAAAGGCCAATGATATTCAGATCGGCACGGATCCAGTTACCATCAGGTCTGAACATGAAGCTCAATTTGAATTTTTCATCCACAAATCCACCCTTTCAGTACCCTACAACAGAGAAAACAACTCACCACTGTTACTACAGGATGGAACTTTATAAGATAATGATAGTATTAAATTGTAGTTTCCTTGTTCCTCCCAAAGCTTTAAATCTCAGTCTCACAATTTCTCTCTCTTGTTAACTGAAGACCAAACTAATCTCCTCACTCCTTCCCCCCACACCCAGTTTTCAAAATCTCACTCCTCTCCTTGAATTCAGTTACCTAGCTCTTGTCTGCAGACTAAGAACCAAATCAATGATTCTGACTCAGAGCCTCCCGGGTGTTGGTGAATCCTCCCCCCAGGTCCCCGGGTTTCTTTCCTGGTCGGAATCACATTGGGGAAAAATCAATCTGGAACCTCTCATTTATATTCCCCACCTCCACCCTCTGATGAGAACCATCCTGCACACACTGCATCCTGCACACTGGCAAAATCATATCTGGTTGAACTGAAATGAACCAAATTAGAACTCTAATTGCAGGCCCATCCTTGTCCCTTTCCATAACATTCCTGAATTTTCACAAAATGTGTTCTGATAACTTTCTGCAAAATCCTCCCCCAGTGAAAAAGATTACCTCAGAGTACAAGACATCTGGATCACATGGGCAAATGGGCTGAGGAGTTCAATTTAGAAAAAAATGTGAGGTGGTGCATTTTGGAAAAGCAAACCTTAGCAGGAGGCATACAGTTAATAGTAAGTTCCTGGGGAGTGCTGCTAAACAAAGAGACCTTGCTATGCAGCTTCATAGTTTCTTGAAAGTAAAGTCGCAGGTAGATAAGATAGTGAAGGCGGCAGTTGGTCTGCTTGCCTTTATTGGTCAGAGTGTTTAGTATAGGGGTTGGGAGGTCATAATGTGGCTGTACAGGACATTGATTAGGCAACTTTTGGAATGTTACATGCAATTCTGGTCTTCCAATCAGAAGAATGTTCTCAAACTTGAAATTGGTCAGGAAAGAATTACAAGGATGTTGCCAGGAGTTTTACCTGGAGTGTCGGAAACTGAGGGGTGACCTTAGAATACTTAGAATACTACATTCAATTCTCGTCTCCCTGATTTCAAAAAGATGTTACCACAATAAACTCAACCTCAATAACAAGTTCCTGGGAAATGTTGACGAATAAACAGACCGTGCAGTGTGGGTTGATAGTTCCTTGAAAGTGGGGTTGAAGGTAGACAGGTAGGTAAAGGTGGTGTTTGTAATGCTAGCTGTTATTGGGCAGTACATTGAGGATAGGAGTTGGGAGATCAGGTTTCGGTTGTACAGTTTATTGGCTCGGCCACTTTTGGAATTTCCATACTGCTTTCAATTCCAGTCTCCTTGCTAGAGGATGGATTTTGGGAAACTTGAAAGAATTCAGAAAAGATTTACAAGGGTCTTGCCAGTATTGGAATATTAGAACCATAGGGAGAGGCTGAATAGGCTGAGGCTATTTTCCCTGGATCACTGGACGCTTGAGGTGGCATGTAGAATTTTATAAAATTGAGGAGCAACAATAGGTTGACTAGTCATGGTTTCTTTTTTATCCCAGTGTATGGGAATCTAAGAGTTGAGAGCATAGGTTTAAAATGAGAGGGGAAAGACTTCAAAGGGATTTGGAGGCTTTGGGGAGGGTGAGAACAGGTTTACCAGGATGTTGTCTGGATTGGGAGAGGTTGGAAAAACTTGGAGTTTTGTATTTGGCAAGTCAGTAGCTGCAGGGTAACCTGAGAGGCACAGAGTGAATAATGTGAATCTTTTTTTCCAAGGTGGAAGTGACAAATTCTAGAGCCACACATTTAAGGAGAGGGGCTAGTTTAAAGGAAATGAAAACCAAAACAACTGCAGATGCTGTAAACCAGAAAGAGAAACAGAAGTTTCTGAAACAGCTCAGCAGGTCCAGCAGCATCTGTGAAGAGAAATTAGAGTTCACGTTTCTGAGAAAGGGTGACCAGTCCCGAAACAGTAACTGATGTTTCTTCACAGATGCTGCACGACCTGCTGGGCATTTCCAACAATATCTGTGCAGGTTTAAAGGGAGATATGTCAGGCAAGTTTCATAAGCAGAAGGTGGTAATTGACTAGAATGTACTCTCCTGGGAGATGGTAAAAGCAGAAACAATCACAACGTTTCTGAGGCATTTGGGCAGACACATAAACAGGCATGGGGTGGCAGGTATATGGATCATGTACAGGCAGATGGAATTAGTTTGGAATGGCATCATGATCCACACAGACATGGTGGGCTGATTACTCTCGTGCTGTAACTGTTACGTTTTCCAAAGGGAAGAATGTCTTTTGAAGAAGTAACAAAGGATTGATGAGGGCAGAGCGGTGGACAAGATCTACGTGGACTTCAGTCAGGTCTTCCTCAAAACTCCTCGTGGGAAACTTATTAGCAAGGTCAGGTCGCATGGAATACAGAGAAAACCAGTCATTTGGATACAGAACTGACTCAAAAGGTAGAAGACAGAATGGTGGAGGGCTGCTTTGCAGACTTGAGGCCTGTGATCAGTGGAGTGTCACAACGATCGCTGCTTGATCCACTACTTTTCGTCATTTATATAAATGACTGGAATTCTAACATAGGAGATATGGTTAGTAAGTCTGCAGATCACACCAACATTGGAGGTGAAGTGGACAGTGAAAAAGATGACCTAAGATTACAATGGGAGCTTGATCAGATGGGCGGATGGGCTGAGAAGTGGCAGATGGATTTTAGTTTAGAAAAATGTGAGGTGCTGCATTAGGGACTTACACATTTAATGATAAGGTCCTCGGGAGCATTGCTGAACAAAAACACCTCGGAGTGCAGATTCATAGCTTCGTGAAAGTGGAGTCGCAGGTAGATAGAATAGTGAAGGCAGCGTTTGGTATGATTTCCCTTATTGGTCAGAGCATTGAGTACAGGAGTTAGGAGATCATATTGCGGTGCACGGGACATTGCTTAGGCCACTGTTGGAATAATCCATACAATTCTGGTTTCCTTCCTATCAAAAGAATATTGTGAAACTTGAAAGGGGTCAGAAAAGAATTTCAAGGATGTTGCCAGGACTGGAGGATTTGAGCTACTGGGAGAAGTTGAGTAGGTTGTGTTCCCTGGAGCATCAGGGACTGATGGGTGACCTTATCGAGGTTTGCAAAATCATGAGGGGCATGGATATTGGAAATACACAAGTTCAGATGGTTGGCATAGTCTCATGGGCTGAATGGCCTGCTTCCACACTGTAGGGATTTGGTCACTGAGTTAGCTACAGTTGTGGCTGTACTCGGCTTTGGTGAGGCCAGTTTTAGAATACTACATTCAATTCTATTCTCCCTGATTTCAGAAAAATGTTACCACAATAGGACTCAACCTCATAATGACAAGTTCCTGGGAAGTGTGCACAAACAAATACACTGTGCAGTGAGTTGATAATTTCTTGAAAGTGGAGTTGAAGGTAGACAGGTCGGCGAAGGTGGTGTTTGGTATGCTAGCTGTTATTGGGCAGTGCATTGTGTATAGGAGTTGGGAGATCATGGTTCGGTTGTCCAGTATATTAGCTCAGCCACTTTTGGAATTCCCAGACTGCTTTCCATTCTGGTCTCCCTGTTACAGGAAAGATGTTGGGAAACCTGAACAAGTTCAGCCAAGATTTACAAGGATGTTCCCAGTATTGGAACATTTGAACCATAGGGAGGGGCTGAGGCTATATTCCCTGGAGCAGGAGATGCTGTGGGATGGCTTTATACAACTTTATAAAGTTGTGAGGAGCAACAGCAGGGTGACTAGTCAGTTTCTTTATTCTCAGGATAGGGGAGTCCAAAAGCAGAGGGCATAGATTTAACGTGAGAGAGGAAAGACTTCAAGGGGACCGTAGGGACAACTTGCTTGGTACATGTATAAATGAGCTGGTTGGTATGGACAATTAGGACAGAGGGTCTGTTTCCATTCTGTACATCTCTATGACTCTGTTTCACAAAACTTGAGGAGGGTTTCAGAAAATATCTGCAAGGTTGTGGTTAGGACTGTGGAGTTAAAGGGAAAGGCTGAATAAGCTGGGGCTTTTTCCCCAGAGCGTCAGAGACTGACGGGTTACCTTACGGAGAAGCACAGACAGGGTGAATAGCCAAGGTCTTTGTTTCCACCCAGTGTCGGGGTGTTCAAAACTACAGGGCGTTGGGTTTTAGGTGAGAGGGGAAAGGTTTCAAATGGACCTGAGGGCCAAACGGTTCACTCAGAGGTTGGTGAGCGTATGGAATGAGATGCTATAGCAATGATGAACACAGGCCAAATTAAATTTAAAAGGCGTCTGGAGGGGGACATGAATAGGAAGTGTTCATGTGTGATATAGGCCAACTCTCCCAAATGGAGCTGGATCAGGTTAGGATATCTGGTCGACATGGATGAGTTGGACTGAAAGGTCTGTTTCCGTGCTGGATAACTCTCTGACTCGAAGTGCCTCAGCAAAATGGTGGAAATCCACAATAAAAACAAAACCTGCTGGAGATCCTCAGCGGGTCAGGCAGCACCGGAAATGGTGACAGATGCAGGAAACATTGCAGCCTCGAAGTAGTGTTGAGATGATCACACCAAGCTCTACAATATCGATTACATGCTGAGTGCCAGAACATGGCATTAGAATAAATAGGTGTTTGATGACCAGCATGAATACGATGGGATTGGAAAGCTGACGTTCTAGGTCAGAACTATTCATCAGGACTGACAAAGGGTCCCGACCCAAAACATCAACTTTCCTGCTCCTCTGATACTGCCTGACCTGCTGCACTTCCCCAGGTCCACATTGTATAGACTCTGACTTCCAGCAATGCCCACATCTTATCCATCCTGGTCATTGTGTTCAGGTCAGGCAGCATCAGTAGTGCTTGGTGTGATCATCTCAACACTTCTTCAAGTGCACTATCTACCTGCACCTCTACTTTCGAGGAATTATGAATGTGCACTGCAAGGTCTCTTTGTTCAGCAACACTGCCCAGGACCTGACCATTAAGTCTATCAGTCCTGCTAAGCTTTGCTTTTCCAAAATGCAGCACCTTACATTTATCTAAATTAAACTCCATCTGCCACTCCTCAGCCCATTTGCCCATCTGCTCAAGATCCCATTGTAATCTGAGGTAACATACTCCATTGTCCGCTACACCTTCAAATTTGATTTCATCTGCCAACTTACTAACTATACCTCTTATGTTCACATACAAATCATTGATGTAAATGACAAAAAGCAGAGGGCCCAGCACCGATCCTTGTGGCACTGCACTGATCACAGGCCTCCCGTCCAAATAACAATCTTCCACCACCACCCTCTGTCTTCTAACTTTGAGCCAGTTCTGTACCCAAATGGCTAGTTCTCCCTGTATTCTTAGAGATCTAACCTTGCTGATCAGTCTCCCATGGGGAACCTTGTCGAACGCCTTACTGAAATCCATTCAGATCACATCGACCGCTCTGCCCTCACCAATCCTCTTTGTTAAGTCTTCAAAAACAGATCAAGTACGAGACTCGTGATTTCCCACACACAAAGTCATGCCGACTATCCCTCATCATAGAACATAGACAAGTACAGCACAGGACAGGCCCTTACGTCCACGATGTTATACCGAGATTTAATCCTAATGTAAAACATAGTAACTTAACCTACACACCCTTCAACTCACTGCTATCCATGTGCACGTTGCAGTCGCATAAATGTCCCCAGTGACTTCGCTTCCACCACCACCGCTGGTAACGCATTCCATGCATTCACAACTCTAAAAAAAACCTACCTCGGACACGTCCTTTACACATTCCTCCTAATATCTTCATAGTATGACTTCTCATACAAATCAATCCTGCCCTGGGGGAAAGTCTCTGGCTATTGACTATATCTATTCCTGTCATTATTTTGTACACCTCTATCAGGTCTCCTCTCTTCCTCTTTCTGTCCAGAGAGAAATGTCTGAGCTTATTGATAATTTCTTCATACAGGAAGCCCTCCAGTCCAGGAAGCATGTTAGTAAACCTAGTTTGCACCCTCTCCTAAGTCTCTGTACACTTCCTATAGTATTGCGACCAGGACTGGACACAAAATTCCAAGTGTGGTCTCACCAGGGACTTGTGGAGTTGTAGAAAAACCTCACGGCTCTTAAACTCTATCCCCCTGTTAATGAAAGCCAAAGATCATTTGCTTTGTTAACAACCCTATCCTCTTGGTTGGCAACTTTGAGGGGTTTATGTACTTGCACACCCAGATCCCTCTTCCTTCACACTGCCAAGAATGCTGTCTTTAATCCTATATTCAGCATTCAAGTTCCCATTTATCCAGGTTGAACTCCATCTGCTATTTCTCAGCCCAGCTCTGCATCCTGTCTATGTCACGCTGCAGCCTGCAGTAGCCCTTTATATTATCGATGACACTTCCAATCTTTGTGTCATCAGCAAATTTACTAACCCAATTATCAACCTCCTCATCCATTTATAAATGCTACAGAGGTCCAAGAACAGAGCCCTGCGGGACCCCACTCAACACAGTCCTCCAGGCAGAATACTTTCCATCGACAACCACTCTCTGCCTTCTGTCAGCCAGCCAATTCTGAGTCCAGATAGCCAAATCTCCCTGTGTCCCATACTTCCTGACTTTATGGATGAACCTACCATGGGGAACCCTAACAACTGCCTTGCTGAAATCCATTTATAATACATCCACTGATCTACAGTCATCGACCTGTCTTGATACCTTCTCAATGAACTCAATAATCAAACTATGCTTTGACAAACTTTCATAAATTCTATCCCTCAGAATTATTTCCACTACTTTGCTGACAACAGATCTAATTGCCACCAATTTCCCTATTTTCCTTCTTGAAAAGAGGAACAACATTCGCCTCCTTCTAATTCTCCGGTACGACTCCTGTAGAGTGAGGAGGCAAATAACCTCGCCACCGGCTTAGCAACCTCCTTTCTCGCTTCCTGGAGCTGCCGAGGATAAATCTGGTCTGGCCATGGGGACTTATCAATCTTAATGTTTTCCAAAATTTCCAGCACATCAATTTCATCAATCTTGATCTGTCCTTGCTTTTCTAAATACGTGTAAATCCTGGCCCTCAGGGTTCCCTCCAACAACTGGTCTAGCACCGACGTCAGGGTCACGCGTCTGCAGTTACCGGGCTTGTCCAAACCGCCTTCCTTAAACAGTAGCACCACATTAACCAACCCCCAGTCTCCTGGCTCCTCAGCTGTGACTATCAATAATACAAAACTCTCAGCAAGGGACCCAGCAATCACTTCCCTAGCTTCCTACAGAATGTTAGGGTACACCTGATCAAATCCTGAGTATTTATCCACCTTTATGCTTTTCAAGACATCCAGTACCACTTTCTGTGTAATATGGACATTGTCAAGGTGTCACCATCTATTTCCCGACATTCTATAACTCCCATGTCCTTCTCCACAGTAAACACTGATGGCAAATACTCGTTTAGTCTCTCCCCCACCCCACCCCCAACGTATCACCTACAGCTCCACACATAGGCCACGTTGCTGATCTTTTGAGGAGCCCTAATCTCTTTCTAGTTCCCTGTCGATATACGGGTCCACATGTTTTTTCCTCTTAGAATCCCATTCCCCTACCCTTTTACTCTACATTTACCCCTGACTAATTCACTAAACCTAATCATCCCTGAACACTATGGGCAATTTAGCACGGCCAGTTCACCTACCCTGTATATCTATGGTTTGTGGAAAGAAAGGGGAGCACCTGGAGGAAAACACGCTGACACGGGGAGGAATATCCGAACTCCACATGGACAGCCACCCAATGCAGGAATTGAACCTGTGTCCCTGGTGCTGTGAAGCAGCCCTGCTAGCCATTGAGCCACTGTGCCACCCTGAAATTGTAATTGCATTCACAGCTTCCACAGCCTCTGCAAGTTTATTCCACACGTGAACCACTCTCTATGCAAAAATAAAATCCCAAACGTCGTTTTAAAGCTTTCCTCCTCTCACTTTAAAATGTCTGTACCCAGTCTTGAATCACAATCCCTCCTGGAAAGGGCACCTGTTGTTCACATTACTGATATAAAATCCTGAAGACTAAATCTCCAATAAGATCACCCCTCAGCCTCCTATGCTCCAGTGAAAGAAGTCCCAGCCTATCCAGACTCTGCTTAAAATTCAAACCATCCATTCCCATTAACCTACTGGTAAAACTCTTCTGAACCCGCTCCAGTTTAATAATACCCTTCCCATGACAGCACAACCAGAACTGGGCACAGTATTCCAGAAGAGGCCTCCCCAACATCCTGTACAACCACAACATCACGTCCCAACTCCTATATTCTGAGGTCTGAGCAATGAAGATAAATGTGCTAAACACCTTTTTAACCACTCTGTCTACATGAGACACATACTTCAAAAATCTGAACACAGAGGTCTCTTTGTTCTATATCACTTCTCATGGCCTGACTTTTAGTGAGTGTAAATCCTGCCTTCTTTTATCAAGATGTAATATTTTGCATTTATTCCAATACAAAACATCCTTCGAGTATAAGGGCAGTAGACTATACTGAAGAGGGGAATCAGGAGGTCAAAAAGGGGACAGGACACAGCTTTGGCGAATAGGGTTAAGGATAATCCAAAGGGTTTTTATAAATGCATTAAGAACAAAGGATTACAAGTGGAGGCAGATGCGATTAGTTCAGTTCAAAATTATGGTCAACACGGACTGGTTGGACCACAGGGCCTGTGTCGGTGCTGTATAACTTTATGTCTCTAACCCTCGCTACCTCTGTAAATTCCTGTGTGCTCGGAACTATCCCTGTCAATACCACCTCATCCAGCCTTACAACTCTTCCATATCTCAATAATTCCTCTCCAGCCTCAAAACCCAAAATTTTCTATCATAAATACCTATCTCTGTAACATCCTCCGTCCTCAGAATACTTTCCAAATTTCATATCCTCCAGCTTCATTATCCTCCCTATCTCTAATCCCCTCCCCTCTCTCAAAACTTTGCGATATGTGCCTTTCTTTATTTCCAGCCTCCAGGACGCCCAATTTTTATTTCTCACTTGATGATGGCCCTTTCTGATTCCTGAGCCGAGCTTCTGAATTTCATCTTAAAACTCTCCATCTCACTTACCTCCCAAAAACATCGACCAACCATGTGCCATCTATTCTAATATCACCTTTTCTGACCTGATGTCCAATGGAGCCGGTCATATTCCTGTAATAAACATCTCAGCTGTATATAGAACAGAAAAAGGCTCTGGTGATCCATCTGTGAGAAAGAAAACTACCACCGAACTATCCTCATCTATTTTCCAGTACTTGTGGAAAAGTCTCATCTGTCATGGCATCGCAAGTGTGCACTAAATACATCTCAAATGTTTTCGGGATTTGTCTCCCACCCTGACAGACAGTGAGGCTTAGTGCAACTCTTGTTCTATGACGATATCACCCACAGGAACACAGAGCAGCTGGGTCTGTGCAAACCAGAGATCACCCACACATTGGGAAGGATGGCAGGTACCCTGAGAGGGGACACAGGAGATTTACCAGGATGGTACAAGGAATGGGGGATTTTAGTTGAAGGGACATGGGTGTTATTGGTACATATCAAGAATATCCAACTACAATAGATGGACTCTCCTTGACAACCTCTCCCCTTGCCTGGGCTGTGGTAACCTTCAGGTTAAACCCACCACCAGTCATTTCTCCCTAATGAGAGAGCAGCCCTATGGTCTACTCGGACAATGCTGACTTTCCCTTTTACACAGTGATGCCACTGTACCCCGGGGGTGGGGAGAGGGAATGCTGAAGGTGGGGGATGGGACACCACTCAGGCACAGTGCTTTGTCCTGGAGGATGTTCACTTTCTTTAATATTGTGAGGAACTGCACTGATGCAGGCAAGTGGAGAATGTTCCAACACAATCCTGATGTGTGCCTTATCGAGAGCAAACAGACATTGGGGAATCAGGGGTTTGGGGAAACTGAGATTGTTCTCCTTTTAACAGAGGAAACTGTGACAGAGGGGTTACAGAAAGGATACATTAGAATAATCAAACTTACACTCATCAGCTCATCATAAACTGTTGACAAGATATATATGAAAGACTTGGGGAAGATCTATTGACAGGATGGTTTGAATCAAAGGAGAACTTTTATGCATCAAATAGGAATGAGCTGGAACACAATACTCACAACTAAATGCAAATATCCAGGTACTGATGAACTGAGTAATTCTGTCAGAGTTTTGTGTTACAAATACTAAGGTTACCATCTGAATGTTCACCTGTAATACAAGTTATAAAATCTGTCACTGTCAGATCAGGTTAGAAACTCACACCATCCCCTCCTCCTGGCCCAGGATGACTGGACACATTACCCCTTTGGAGATCAGCAGTCAATTCAGGGGGAACTCTACGTGGGTTTCTATCAGTTTCCATGTTGGGACTTCATGTGACTGAACAGGGCAGATCTTTGACACATGGGAGAGAATGTTCCAAGTGTTGGTGAGATGTGGAGAGCAGGATTTGCTTCTTCTTCTTTCCTTCTGTGCTGCCGCTGTGCCTCATCATTAAGACATGGGCGGGGGGGGGGGGGGGGGGGGGGAGGTGAAAGGCTCATGCAACTCGATGGGCAAGTTGTCTCCATTCTGACCAAATAGGCAGTAAGCTCCTCCCAGTCATTCCATAGAGTATCCCTTAAAAGACAGGAACTCTGCATGCTTTCCACTGCCCAGTGCTCCCAGGAAAAGTTTAGAGGAATAATGGGGAAAATCTCCGAGGAAAGGTATAACAGTAAAGTTCCAAAAGGATTATAAACAGTTCACACAGAGGGATTCATTGGAGAAGTGGGCAACAAGTTGGCAAATGGAGTATCACTTGGGAAAATGTGAAGTTGTTCATTTTGGAGGAGATAATAAAAAGAACAGAGGACTATTTAATTGGTGGAAACTGTAGAAAGCTGCATCACAAAGGGACCAAGAGGTAAATGTGCAGGAAACAAAGCAAGCTAGCACAAAGTTACACCAGGTCATCAGGAAGGGGAATGGAATATTGCTCCTGATTTCAAGGGATTTGCAGTATAAGAGTGTGAAGTATATACCTGAGAGCAACTTTACATAGTGTGAGTGAGACCACATCTGGAGTAATGAGAGAAGTTTTGCTCCCTTTATTTAAGGGAATACATCACTTCATCGGAGGCATTCAGAGAAGATTGACTGGGATGATCCCTGGTTTGAAGAAAAGGCTGAAGAAGTCGGGACTCTACTCACACGATTTGGGAAGAATGAGAAGTGAACTCTTTCAAACATATCGGCTTCCTAAGGGGTTTGACAAGGTAAAGACTGACAGGACGTGTCCCAGCATGAGGGAACCTAGAACCAGACTCTGGGTCAGTCGCAGAATCAAGGGTTCTGTTTTAGTTTTGTCAACTTTAATGCAATACCAACACGGGTAAGGGGTTTCAGTAGCAATGGAGCTGGGGTGAGGGGGAGACAAGCAACATTTTACAGATTGGAATTCCTGATGTTTGTGATTGTGTAGATGTCTGATCAGAAGGTCACCTTGGGGCCAGAATATGAGAGCAACATTGTGAAGTTAGTTCTGCCTCAGTTCCCAGTGAGAGAGAGGGGCTCAGCAGTAAGGGAAAGCAATTTGTAACAGCAACTGAAGGCAATGGGTTTAACCATTGCAATGTTTCATTGGAGGAAATTGCAGCTAATCGAGTAGTGGGAATGTGGCAAGCAGTTTGATAACAGAATAACAGTGGAGCAATGGAGAGGGATGGTGGGGAGGTAGAGCTGGACATTGTCAGTGTACATGTGAAACCTAACAGTGCTTTTGGACGATGTCACCTCCTGGCAGTATGTAGGTGAGAAACTGGAGGGACCAAGGATAGATCCTTGAGGGACACCAAATACAAGGACTTCAGAAAGGGAGAGTGGAGATGGAGAAGAATTTTTCCATCAACCTTGAAGTAAAATATTAGTTAGTAACAGAATGGGTGAGCAGGACATAACCAGAAAAGACAGACAGAACAAGGAACAATATCTGTGAATTGGTGAGGGGGAGTGATGATGATGATGATGATGAGGAGGAGGAGCCTGACTCCAAAACTGCTATTTCTACATTCGTGAGATCACCCAACCCCACCCTAGTCTCAGCGAACTTACTGAAATACTTGTCCATCCCTGTGTTATCTCCAGACTTCATTATCCAAACACACTCCTGGCCAGCCTCCCACATTCAACTTACATATAATCTCAAGAATATCTTAAAATCTACTGCCCAAGTGCTCACTTGCTCTAAAAAAAGTTGATCCAACAAAAGGCTCCCGTTTACAAGCAACTTAAAATTCTCACCCTTGATGTAATTCCTGGCTGTGAACATCCCTGTCTCCCTGCACCACACAACCTGAGATCTCGACAACTCATTTTCTGTCAGACTCCCAACGGTGTGGTTATTCATTGCTTCACCGGATTGGCTGTTTCTACTGTTGCCATGGCAACACGGTCTGGAATTCTTATCCTAACCCTTTCATATCTGTTTTTTTCCTTTAAGGTATCCCCGAAAACCTGCTTATTTGGCAATTCGTTTGATCACCTGACCTAATATCCCCATCTGTTGCCTAATGTCAGAAATTATCAAAATGTATTTCTGTGAAATTATAAAAATGATAAAAATACAAACTGTTGTTGATTTGCACATACATTTTCAACTTTTCTCTGTCGCTGAGTGAATAATCTGTAATGTCTCTTACCCAACCACATTGTGGGAGCACCTTCACCACACAAACTGCAGCTGTACAAGGAAGTCAAACATTACCCTCTCCCCAGGCAATGGGGCTTTGGCATTAATGACTGGGATCTGTGGAAGGAGAAACACAATTGATATTTCAGGGAGTGCTAAATGCATTACAGGGAATGAAAATGTTGCAGAATTTGATGGTCAGAAATGGAAGGAAAATGCGCTCTTCTGTTGTAAAAAGGAATTATTCACTGGTAAAGTGATTGTGGAACATTTAGTCCGTTTAGAGAGCAGCACGTTGTCAGGGGTTGGGCAGCAGAGGAAAATTAACTTACAAAAGGTCTATGAAAGTAACAGTAAAACACTGAACAACCCAAACACCCTGTTTCCCAACACTTTAACTCCCCTTCCCGTTCCACCAAGGACACGCAGGTCCTGGGCCACCTCCACCGCCAAATCGCAGACATCTGATGCCTGGAATAAGAACACCTCATCTTATGTGTTCGGATCCTCCAACCACATGGGATCAATGTGGATTTCAACAGTTTCCTCATTTCCACTCCCCCCCCCCCATCCCAGATTCCGGCCTTCCAACTCGGCACCACCTTCTTGTCCATCTTCCTTCCCACCGATTGGCTGCTGCTTGACCGGCTGTGCTTTTCCAGCATCACACTCTGACATTGAAAACACCCTGACTCTGACACTCTGTAAATCCTGCCCTATCACACTCTGCCAGGCAAAGCTGTGCACGTGACCCCCTGCAGCTTGCCCCTCACAAAGTTGGCTGCCACACACATGTCCCATGAATCAATGCCCCCAATAAAGGTGGCGGCGCTCACTCGCACCATTCACCATTTGAAGCATTTTCCCGTTTGCCACAAACACGGTCCTGGGATTTGCAGATTTGTGTTTTCCGATGTGCACTAAGTTCTGTAAACTGTCTCAGCCCGTTCCATTAAAATTTCCTTCTCTTCCTGGTCAATATGTCTTTCCTTTCCCCTGCCCTGCACCTTCACACATTTCCAATGCCTTGGTCACAACAACACTGTGCTGCCAGTGAAGTTTATCACGTGGTTGCGTATAGCCACGCCCCTTATTCACTCCGATTGGTTGGAGGACCGACAGGCACTGCCTGGTCTTCCAGTCCCAGCCCCATCTCCTTATGAGGTATAAGAGTGAGGGTTCATTCCTGTTTCTCCTGATGTCAGACATTAACAACAACTACCTGCATTTTATGGAGCCTTTCACACTGACAATTCTCCTAAAGTGTTTCACGAATGCTGGAAACATTGATTAAAGAGAACAACTTTAAGATACATATTTAAGGAGAACAGAGGCGATTAGGAAGGATATTCACGAGGTTTTGTTTAAGATTAGATTACTTACAGTGTGGAAACAGGCCCTTTGGCCCAACAAGCCCACACCAACCCTCTAATGAGCAACCCACCCAGACCCAATCCCGTACATCTAACACTACGGGCAATTTATCATGGCCAATTCACCTAATCTGCAGACTTTTAGACTGTGGGAGGAAACCGGATCACCCGGATGAAACCCACACAGACATGGGGAGAATGTACAAACTCCACACACAGTTGCCTGAAATGGGAATTGAATCCGGGTCTCTGGCACTGTGATGTAACAGTGCGAACCACTGTGCCACCCATCTGCAGCTCCAATCGTGGAGTGATGTATGTGGGGAACAGCTTACAACGGAGACAGTTAGTGGTTAACCGTAGCTTAACAACCCCATGACCTAGCCCCCTACCCCACACACTCGGCCTTGGTCTCACAGTCTGTCATTACACACTACCTATGGTTTGCCACTAATAGTCACCATTAACAGCTAGTCACCCTCCCCCAGCCAGATCGTTATCTACTCCTTTATCCAACCGTTCTTCTCGCTCTATCCCTACCTATCCTTTACTCCTGACTTCCTCCCCTAAACCCTACCTTCTGCATATAAACCAACATTTGTTCTCACAGTAACATCAGCTGTGAGGAAGGGACACCGGATCTGAAACGTTAACTCTGATTTCTCGTCACAGATGCTCCCAGACCTGCAGAGCTTCTCCAGAACCTCGTGGTTGTTGTTTCTGATGAACAGCATCCGCAGTTCTTTTGGTTTTAATTTACCGGGAGCTTGTAATTCAGGTCCAACAGCCTCTGTCCCAGTCTCTGCTGTCTCTCCCACCCCCACCCAGTGACACTGCACCTGCACAGCTCATGGACAGGTGTCGTCTTGCTGGCCACACCCCTCATTCACTCCCATTGGTTGCAGGACCACACAGACTCTCCTCCCATTGGTCTGGAGCTGCCATCAATCAAGGCATCTCCCATTGGGAGGTAAATGGTGGTCTTCTCGCGCTCTCTGCCTTGGGATGAGCTTCATCATTCACAGTGAATAGGGCAGTATCGCAGAGAACAGGGGCTGGAGGCTATTCAGCCCATTGAGGCTGTACGCTCTCCCTCTGGAAATGCTGCAAATCCATCCCAACTCCCCTCACATTTACCCACAGCCTCCCAGTCTTCCCGTAAAAAGTAAAATTGCAAATCTGTTTGAGAACGCCTGCTGAATCTGTGTCCACCCGCTGTTCAGACTGTTCCAGATGCTCAGAATGCACTCACTAAAATATGGGTCACATATTCACATTATTTTCCATTTAACTTAAAGTAGTTACTAATATTGTGACATTGTTAACAATTGCCCTCTCTCTTCAAAATAAATATCTTGGAAACAAATCTCCCCCTTGTCGAAATCACTGCTTAACCATCTAAGATCCAAGAATTATCTGTGCTGAGATGTACAGCCCAGAAACAATGGACCAATTCGCCCATGCCAACTAGGAATCCTAAACTAATGGAGTCCCACTTGCCAGCTATTGGTCTGAATTCCTCAAAACCCTTCCTAATCACGTACCCAATCGGATGCGTTTTAAATGTTGTAATTGTATCAGTCTCCACTACTTCATCTGGCAGCTCATTCCATTCACACACCACACTCAGCTTGAAAACGTTGCCCCTTTGATCCCTTTTAAATCTTTGCCCTCTCAACTTAAACCCACGTGCTCTTGCTTTGGACTCACCTAACCTGGGAGAAACAAAAAAGACCCCAGCTGTTCACCATATTCACGCCCCTCGTGATTTTATAAATCTCCCAAACGTCACCTCTCAGTCTTTGATTCTCAAAGGAAATTAACCCCAGCCTATTTAGCCTCTCCGTGTAGCCCAAATCCTCCAACTGTAGCAAATCTTTGTAAACCTTGTCTGAACCATTTCAAGTTTCACAACATCCTTCTCACAACAGGAAAATTCGAACTTAAAACGGAATTCCTGAAATGGCTTTATCATAGAACATAGAAAGATACAGCGCAGTACAGGCCCTTTGGCCCTCGATGTTGCGCCGATCCAAGTCCACCTAACCTACACGAGCCCACTATCCTCCATTTGCCTATCCAATGCCCATTTAAATGCCCATAAAAAGGGAGAGTCCACCACTGCTACTGGCAGGGCATTCCATGAACTCACGACTCGCTGAGTAAAAAATCTACCCCTAACATCTGTCCTATACCTACCTCCCCTTAATTTAAAGCTATGCCCCCTCATAATAGCTGACTCCATATGTGGAAAAAGCTTCTCATTGTCAAATGTCCTATCCAACCACAATATGACGTCCCAGCTCCTGTATTCAATGCATTGACCAATAAATATAAGCATACCAAACACCACCTTCACTACCTGCCAACCTGCGACTCTACATTCAAGGAACAATGTACCTCTTTCTTTCAGCAACACTCCCCAGGAACTTACCATTAAATACATTAAGTCATGTCCTGATTTGCCTTATCAAAACACAGCAGCTCACATTTGTCTAAATTGAACTCCATCTGCCATTCCTCACTCGAATGGCCCATCTGATCAAGATCCTATTGTATTCTAAACTAACCTTCTTCACTGTCCACTACACCTACAATTTTGTATCTTCTGTAAACCTACCTCATATATTCACATCGAAGTCATTTATTTAAGGACTCAATATCCATTCCTGCAGCACACTGCTTTTCAGAGACTTCCAGTTCACAAAGCAACCCTTCATCACCACCCACTGTCTCCTACCTTCAAGCCTGTTTTGTATCCAATCGACAGTTCTCCCTGCATTCCATGTTATCTAACCTTGCTAACCAGTCTGCTCTGTGGAACCTTGTTCAATGCCCATATAGACAATGTCCACAGTCTGTCTTCATCAATCTTCCTAGCACTTCTTCAAAAAAAACCTCAATCAGGTTAGAGCGACAATTTCCCACGCACAAAGCCATGCCGACTCTCTAATCATTCCTTGTCTTTCCAAATAAATGTAAATCCTGTCCCTCAGGATCCCTTCCAACAACTTGCCTGCCACTGACTTCAGGCTCACTGTTCTCGTGTTCCTTGGTCTTTTGTTATCACCTTTCTTTAAAAAAAAGGCAACCGTCTTCCAGCAGCTCACCTGTCACGAACGATAATACCAATATGTCAGGGAGGGGCCCAGCAATCACTTCCCGAGCTTCCCACAAATTTCGGGAATACACCTGATCAGGTCCCAAGGCTTTATCCACCTTGATGCAATTTAAGACATCCTGAAACTCCTCCTCTGTAACAGACACTTTTCAAGTTATCACTATTCATTTCTCCAAACTCTCTAACTTCCACATCCTTCTCCAGTGAAAAAAAGACATGGAACATTAGAGGTGCGTGGTAGGAGCGAAGGACTTGTGGGAAGGTGAGTCTAACGCAATAGCTGAGAGAGTAGCTCAGACTGAGCTGTCTCAGTCCTCAAGGATATAACTGTTCAAATGGGGTTTGCAGCGGGTGGTGACGGAACCAGCAAGCGGGAAAAAGATACTGCATCTTATCGTTATGAATCTACCAGCTGCAAATGCATCTGTCCATGACAGTATCGGTAAGAGCGACTATCCCACAGTCCTTTTGGAGACAAAGCCTCACCATAAAGTTGAGAAAAACCTCCATTGTGTTGAGTGCTACTATCGCCGTGTTAAATGGGACAGATGTAGGAACTCAAACTGGATCTCTCTGAGGCACTGTGGGATAACAACAGCAACAGAACTATACTCCAGCTAAATCTGTAATATCCTGGGTTTGTACATCCCACACCCACCCATCACAATGGACAGGAAAGGAGGGCATGCCATGAGCAGCACCAGACATACCTAAAAATGAAGTGCCAACCTGGTGAAGCTACCAAGCAGGACTATCTGCGTATCAAACAGCAACAGAGCTAAGTGATCCCACAACCAATGGAGTGGATCAGGGCTCTGCAGTTCTGCCACACCCAGTTGTGAATGGTAATGGACAATTAAACAACTCGTTGCAGGAAGCACTACAGATATCCCCACCCTTACTGATGGGGGGGGGGAGGTCTCACACATCCATGCAAAAGATGAGATGACGGCATTTGCAGCAATTTTCAGCCAGATGCAAAGTGGGATGATCCATCTCAGCCTTCTCCAGTGGTTCCTAACGTCACAGATGTGAGCTTTAAGCCAGTTCAATTTAGTTTGAATAATACCGAGAAATGGTAAAGTAGTGTAAAGTCTACGGGCCCTGCCAATATTCTGGCAATAATACTGATAGCTTGTGCTCCAGTTCTTGCCACCCACCAAGCCACGTAACGCTCCAGCACTGGCATCAACTGACAATGTGGAACATTGCCCAGGGACGTTCAACACAAAAACGCAGGGCAAATACAACCCAGGAAGTTTCCCTCTGTCAGTCCACACTCGATCAGCAGTAAAGTGATGGAAGATGTTATCAACAGGGCTACCAAGCAGCAGCTGCTCAGCAACAGCCAGCTGAGTGACACTCATTCTAGGCTCCACCAGGGCCACTCAGCTCCCGATTGTGTTACTGCCCTGATTCACAACCTGACAACCAGCTGAATCCCAGAGGTGAGGAGAGAGTCACAGCCCAGTCCCACTCCAACACCACTATTTCTAGCTGATTCCACCCTCATCTCAGCTCATATACTCAAACTCTCATCCATTGTGTTTTATCTCCAGACTTAATTATCCAAACACACTCCTAGCCAGCCTCCCAAATTCAACCTTCCTGTAATCTCAAGAAAACTTGAAAACTGTCTCCCATGTGCTCACTTCTCCCCAAACATGTTGATCCATCAAAAGGCTCCTATTCATAAGCAACAACAATTTAGAAAACTCACTCTTCATATAATTCCTGGCTGTGATCATCCCTAGCTCCCTTCACCACACATCCTTTGAGACCTCGACAACCCATTTTCTTTGAGACACCCAACGATTTGTGAATTCATTACTTCAACTGTGTGGCTGATTCTACAGTTGCTAAGGCAACACGGTCTGGAATTTGCAGACAAAACCTCACATGTCTGTTTTCCACTTTTAAGACATCCCTCAATACCTACTTTTTGGCAATGCTTTTGGTCACCTGACCAAATATCTCCATCTCTGGCCTCATATCTAAAGTTCTCAATAATATTGTTGTGAAAGCATGAAAATAAAACTACAAACTGTTCTTGATTTGGACATTATCTTCAAATCATCACTGTTGCAGTAATGAATAATCTGCAATGTCTCTTACCCAACCACATTGTGGGAACACCTTCACCACACAAACTGCAGTTGTACAATAAAGTCAAGCATCACCCTCTCCACAGGCAACAGGGCTTTGGCATTAATCACTGGTATCTGTGGAAGGAGAAACACAGTTGATGTTTCAGGGAATGCAAAACGGCTTACAGGGAATGAAAATCGTGCAGAATTTGATAATCAGAAATGGAAGGAAAATACACTTGGTTATTGGAAAAAAGGACTTCTTGACTGTCAAAAATATTCAAGAAAAAAGTAATCTAATGATAGAGCAGCACGTGGTCAGGGGCTGGGCCGCAGTGAAAAACTCATTTACTAAAGGGTCTATAAAAGTGATAATACAGTATTAAACAGACCAAAAAATACACCCATAGTTCGAGAATGAAGAAGCTAGATATTGACAAAGTGGTCCTGAGGGAGCCCGAGGTGAATCAGAGCAGGATTGGCTGCTGTCATCACAATGACTCTGTACTAGAGAAAGGCTGCACATGCGCCTGGCTGCACCGTGCCCCCTACAAAGATGGCGGCCGCGCACGTGTCCAGTGAATCGTTGTCCCGAATAAAGATGGCGGCGCTCACCCAGGCCTGCAGCCGCTGAGGCCATTGCCCATTTACTGCAAACACGGGACTGGGACGTTCAAATTTGTGTTTTCCGACATGCACAGTTTGTTTGTAAAACCTCTCCGCTCATAGCAACAGTTTTTCTCCCGTTTCCCTGTTTATTTCTTTCCTTACCGTCTCCTTTCTCTCCATAACTTCCCGAGCATTCATGACAGCGACAGTGTGTCGGGCGCGAGGGTGATCACATGGTTTACTTTAGCTCCGCCCTTCATTCACTGTGCTTGGTTTGAGGATCAACCTCCAGCTCCGCCCACCGTCCTTTCATTGGTCCGGTTCTGACATCAATCACCCGGGGTCACTGTTGGCTGGAGCATGCGCAGTGTGTCCTGCTTTTGCTGAAATGTTGGGTCATGTGATGGGAGGTAACAACAATGACTGCAGATGCTGGAACCCAGATTCTGGGTCAGTGGTGCTGGAAGAGCACAGCAGTTCATGCAGCATCCAAAGTGCAGAGAAATCGAGGTTTCGGGCAAAAGCCCTCCATCAGGAATAAAGGCAGTGAGCCTGAAGCGTGGAGAGATAAGTGAGAGGAGGGTGGGGAGAAAGTAGCATAGAGTCCAATGGGTGAGTCGGGGAGAGGATGAAGGTGACAGGTCAGGGAGGAGAGGGTGGAGTGGATAGGTGGGAAAGAAGACAGGCAGGTAGGACAAGTCTGGACAAGTCATGGAGACAGTGCTGAGCTGAAAGTTTGAACTAGGGTGAGGTGGGGGAAGGGGAAATGAGGAAACTGTTGAAGTCCACATTGATACCCTGGGGTTGAAGTGTTCCGAGGCGGAAGATGAGGCGTTCTTCCTCCAGGCGTCTGGTGGTGAGGGAGCGGCGGTGAAGGAGGCCCAGGACCTCCATGTCCTCGGCAGAGTGGGAGGGGGAGTTGAAATGTTGGACCACGGGGCGGTGTGGTTGCTTCGCGGGGGTGTCCCGGAGATGTTCCCTGAAGCGCTCTGCTAGGAGGCGCCCCCAGTCTCCCCAGTGTAGAGGAGACCACATCGGGAGCAACGGATACAATAAATGAAATTAGTGGATGAGCAGGTAAAATAATGATGTATGTGGAAGGCTCCTTTAGGGCCTTGGTTAGAGATGAGGGAGGAGGTGTGGGCACAGGTTTTACAGTTCCTGTGGTGGCAGGGGAAAGTGCCAGGATGGGAGGGTGGGTATAGGGGGCGTGGACCTGACCAGGTAGTCAAGGAGGGAACGGTCTTTGCAGAAGGTGGGAAGGGGTGGGGAGGGAAATATATCCCTGGTGGTGGGGTCTTTTTGGAGGTGGATGATTTGGTTTATGCGAAGGTTTATAGAGTGGAAGGTGAGCCCCAGGGGCGTTCTGTCCTTGTTATGGCTGGAGGGGTGGGGTGTGGTGGGCGGAATGTGGAATGTGGATGAGATGTGTTGGAGGGCATTTTTAGCACGGGGGAAGGGAAATTGCGGTCTCTAAAGAAGGAGGCCATCTGGTTTGTTCTCTGATGGAACTGGTCCTCCTGGGAGCAGATACGTCGGAGGCGGAGGAATTGGAAAACGGGATGGCATTTTTGCAAGAGGTAGGGTGGGTAGAGAGTTTCCTGAGGGTAAGAATTCCCTTTGTGTGAGCTCTGCAGTAGATTTCCTTCATTCATGGAGGGAATTGCCTTCCTACTCATGACTGTATAGCTGTAATTGATGAATCAATGTTATCTGAATTAGTGTAAAAACACCCCATTTTCACTACATCTAAAATCTTTAGCACATTCTATCACGCTCATCTTTGGAGACAAAAAAAACATGAAATGGAGCCTCAAGGAATCGGAGCAGGTGTAGGCAATTCATCCCTTTCAGCTTGTTCCCCACCTTTCTGTCAGATCATGGCTGGGCCAACCCAGGCCTCAACACCTCTTTTATGCTTGATCCGCATAGCCCTCAACTGCTCAATATTTCAAAAATCTATCTCCCCTCTTTTAAAATAATTTGTGATAGAATCATAGATTCCCTACTGTGTGGAAACAGGCCCTTCAGCCCAACAAGCCAGAAAACCCTCCGAAGAGTAATCCAACCATTCCCTTCCCACATTTAACTTTCACAAAAGTTTGGGTGAGAAAATTCTAGCCGTTCACTGAGAGAAAAAAAATCTTGACTTTTTTCTAAAATGAATGTTCCCCTCTGTAATGACCCCTGGTTTGAGACTTCACTGGTGCTGGAAGATCTAGTCAACATCCACCCTGTCAAGATCCTCAGAATCTTGTTTCCATAAGATCACCCCTGCTTATCTATTCTTGATAGGTCAACCCTTTCATGCTCGAAACAGCAAAGTGAATCTTTTTTGAATGGCCTCCAATGTTGGTTTATCCTTTATTAAATATGGGAGCTAATATTGTATACAGCACTGCAAGTGAGGACTCAGCAACAGCCAGTGTGGTTAACCGATCCTCAATCCATGCTAATACATTACCCCGATACCATGAGCTCCTCAATTGTGCAATTAACTTTTATGTAGCACCTTATCATTTGCATTTTTAAATTACAAATACAGAACATCATTGGATTGCCCTGTTAGTTATCTCCTCAATGAACTGTCGCAAATTTGTCAAATATAGTTTCTGTTTCACAAAACCCAGACTACCATGTTTAATGATAAGCTTTTGTAAATGTCCTGCTATTTCTTACTTTAATATTCGACTCTGTAGATTCTTTCAGTAGATTTGCTAAGTATGGTTCCCCTCTCTTAAATCCATGCGGACTCTGTCCAATCCTGTCACTGTTCAGTAAGAAACTTGACTGTACTCCAATATAGTTAGTAAATGTATTTGTAGTTATTTTTAAAAATTGATTACTTGTAAATGCTGGACCCATACAACATCAATGAATTAGCGACTCTGAATGGGTTATTGTGTTTTTTACTGTTAATTCCTTTTCGTACTGTGTTATGCAGACAGTACCAAATGATCACTCTTTATTGTGAGTAACTTTGAAAATAATATGTTTTAAAAATGACATCCCAAAATGCTGCCTCATTATTGTGCAAGGAGGATTTTATTCAATAGTTTGCAGATAAAATTGAACAGCTTTTTGGCCAGACTGCAGGTTACACCAAAGTATCAGTGCCTCACCTTTAGAGTGTTCCCAGATATCGTGCAGCTGCAGTATTTTGTTTTGCACTCCGCTATATGTTGTTCTCACTTGTTTCTTTGTGAAAGATTACAAAATTAACTTGGATGAATGAAGTTATGATTTCTTTCACCAATGTTGGGAGAAAAAAAGTCAGTATTTCAAGTGCTAATAAAGTAAAATAAACTGATAATCAGCAGAAAGGGTTTAAGATTGATAGATTCTTGTTGCCTCGAGGAATTAAGGGCTACAGGGAGAATGCGGGTAAGTGGAGTTGAAATGCCCATCAGCCATGATTGAATGGCGGAGTGGACTCGATGGGCCGAATGGACTTACTTCCACTCCTACGTCTTATGGTCTTATGGTCTCAGGTGGATATGGAACAAATGCTGGCAATGGGACTAGATTAATTTAGGATATCTGGTCAGCATGGGCAAGTTGGACTGAAGGGTCTGATTTATGTATTGTACAACTGTGACTTCACTCTCTCAATTATTCAAGAAGTTGAATACTTCGAGGAGGAAAAGGAGAATTTATGCAGAGAATGCACTTGAAATGATGATTGAGGTATATCAAACTCACATTGTTTCATCACCTTTTCCTCTGGGTTCTTCAATAAACAAACTTGTTTTGTTCTCTGAATAACTATGTATCATGTGATTTGTTTCACACAAAATACTTCATTAGGATGGAGTGAACTATTAAGAAGTGTTCATGTTTAAAATTTAGGCAGCTTGATTGTGAATCTCATCTTCGCCTGAACACCACTTTCCTGCCAGCCCTCCTTAACCCTTCAACCCATTACTGATTAAAAATCTGTGTGTCTCTTATTTAAATTTACTTAATGTCCCAGAATCCACAGTGTTCTGAGATAGGGAATTCCCCAGGTTCACCATCCTCTGAGAGAAGTAATTCCTCCAACTTTCCCTTCATTGTAAACTTAGGACGACTCATTGTAGATTGAATCATCTTCTCTGCCTCTACTTGGTCAATCCCTTGACCATTTTATAGACCCTCAAGGATACCACCTCTCATTCTT
Source organism: Hemiscyllium ocellatum (assembly GCF_020745735.1). Taxonomy (NCBI): domain Eukaryota; kingdom Metazoa; phylum Chordata; class Chondrichthyes; order Orectolobiformes; family Hemiscylliidae; genus Hemiscyllium; species Hemiscyllium ocellatum. The sequence continues at coordinate 226,669 of NW_026869054.1, forward strand.
AGGCTGCAATGAATATGAATGTAAATAGTGGTTGTCGTTCAGCTTGTGGCATTTTGATAACTGTGGCAGAGGATGTTTGTTCAAAACTGAGCTCGACAGTTAGTGCTTTTCAAATAAGAAATAGTTGACGAGATTAAGTACGTTAATATGTTGGCGTTTCCGCTTTTAGGAAGACTTACTGTTGGGAAGATTTGGTTAAGGGAATATTGCAGTCAAAGCTGTGGAAGGTTAACCTCCACCCATGTGTGAGGTAGTACACTGTGGTCAAAAGAATAAAGAGACCACTTCCTCTCTGGAAATATGTCCTTAAATAGGGCAGAGGGATCTGGAGATAGCAATGAGTCACTGGCAGCAAATGGCATCAGTTTGTGAGGTTACACAGAAAAGTGTATCATGGGTTTATTTCTGGGACGACAGAATGGAAATGTGTTTGATATGTGTAGAACCATGGACAGATCACCCTTGGAGCACTGCAAACAGTTCCGATCTTCATTATGTAATATGGATGTAGAGGCAGTAGGGAAGATAAAGAATAGTTACTGGAATTATATTCAAACTGAATTTGAATTCATCAAGTAGGATTGGACAGTCTTGTCTCATTGTAAAAGAGTGACATGGCCCAGTTACGTTTGATCGGGTAGACATGGAAAAGATGTTTCTGCTTGTGAATGTCAGAATCCACTGGATCTGTGGATATAATTGTAATCACTATTAAATCTCACGGGGAATTTGCAGAGGGCGACAAAGTCTTTACCAAAAAGGGGTTTGAATGTAGAACTTACTTCATCGGGAATAATTGAAACAAATAACAGATGAATTCAAGGAGGAGCTTGGAATACCAGAAATCAAAGAAAACTATGTTGGTGGGTTTAGGTTGAGAAGGAAGCCTGTGTAAATCACAGATACTGAGAACCTGTTTTTGTGTCCTGAAACTATGCATCCGTGTTGTTCTGTGACATTTCTATAGGAGCAGCAGCAGCAGCAGTAAACAAGACAGCTCACCCTTACCATTCTTGGAGAAAAGCAGAACCTCTGGCCACACAAAAGGGAAATAGCTCTATTGAGGAGGTGGTTCAAACAGTGGCCAACGACTCGATCCGCAGAGACAGTGTGCCTTCATTACCTGGTGAGAAAGGTGAATTCTTTAACCAGAAATGATGTTTTGTCCTTCCAATTATCTCATGACTTAAGCAGGGAAATGTGTCTCTTCAGTTAGATGATTTGAATCAATCAAATCTTTTGCTACTTTAGAACTCCTTCCCTACCCAAAGGATATGTGGGTCAAATAGGCACATGTCTTGCACTGCTTTAATTCAAGATTCCTTTATTCAGTCATGAGCTTAACCTATTCAATCCAAGCTCCTTGTGTTTCCCTTGGATCTGTGGTTGTGCACAAGGAAACTTAAACAATGTGTGATTCAATATCAAAGTTGTGTTGGATCAATAATTGTAACCCCACTCTGCTCCTTGAGCAGATAGTTAATCCAAGGATTCTAGCTCAGCCCTTAACTTCAAGTTCAAGTTCTAAACCTTTCAGTTAGCAATGGAAAATAACAAAGAACAATGTCAATCATTTAATGTCTCTCCAGCCTCTGCTTCTGTTGCCACTGAATGCTCCCATAAGTTTGACGAGCCAATGACTAAAGATGAGATTGAAGAGAAATCCTTCAATTCCCTTCTGCCACCAGAGAGCCAACACCACTTTCATATGGGGAAGGAACGCAGCCAGCAGGATGGTTCAGATAAGGACATAGTGCGGGACCAGTCGGCTTCTCCTATGGATTAGGGTGAGTGGTGTTACCAATTAGAGGGATCTCAGTGCTTGGAATAGTTGCTCCT